>NC_133318.1:7984273-7989519 GCF_012295235.1 Primulina huaijiensis | reverse complement strand
GACTAGGAACCGTTTAGAATATACAGTATTACAAATATGAGTTTCATGATACTCATCATATGAGCATCTCATATTCTTTCTACTATTTGTATATTCAAGAGCTTTATCTATGCAACTAGCATGGGTATACAGATAAAGAAGTGCCAAAACAATAAATTCAAATAATATTAAAATAAAGATCGTTTATACATAGAGTTTCATTGTGAACACTCGGCCAACACTTGGCTCGACGTGCACCTACTCTAACAATCTCCCACTTGCACTAGAGCCAACTACCCATATACTTCAAACCCATTGATTCGCGATGCTTCTCGAATAATGGTCCCGGTAAAGGCTTAGTTAGTGGATCAACAACATTATCTGCGGAGCCGACTTTGTCAATCGAGACATCTCCTCTTTCCACGATCTCTCGGAGGATGTGGTACTTTCTCAATACGTGTTTGGACTTCTGATGAAACCTCGGCTCCTTTGCTTGAGCAATGGCTCCCGTGTTGTCACAAAACACCGGGACAGGAGCAACTCCATTAGGAATGACGCCCATCTCTTGGACGAAATTCCTTATCCAAACAGCCTCATTTGCTGCAGCTGATGTAGCAATATATTCTGCCTCAGTGGTGGAATCCGCAGTACTGTCTTGCTTGGAACTCTTCCAAGAGACAGTAGCACCATTGAGCATGAATATGAATCCAGAGGTTGACTTCGAGTCATCGATATCGCTTTGGAAGCTAGAGTTGGTATAGCCTTCCAATTTCAGTTCTCCACCCCCATAGACTAAGAAAAACTTATTGGTCCTTCTCAAATACTTGAGGATGTCTTTCACAGCTTTCCAGTGTGGAAGACCAGGGTTGGATTGATATCTACTCACTACACTTAGTGCAAAAGCCACGTCAGGACGTGTAGATATCATCCCATACATGATGCTACCAATCGCCGATGCATAAGGAATGCTTGTCATCGCCGCTATCTCTGCATCAGTCGTGGGAGATATAGACTTGGATAGGAACACGCCATGACACATTGGTAGATGTCCTCTCGTGGACTCATCCATCGAGAACCGCTTCACGATGGTTTCAATGTATGTGGACAGGGTGAGACCAAGCAATCTTTTTTATCTATCTCTATAGATCTGTATTCCCAATACAAAAGATGCTTCACCTAAGTCCTGAATCGAGAACTTACTTGCTAACCATATCTTAGTTGATTGCAACATCCCTACATCATTCCCAATGAGTATAATGTCATCAACATAAAACACAAGGAATGTCACAGCACTCCCACTGAACTTCCTGTACACACAGGGTTCCTCAGGATTCTTAGTAAAACCAAACTCTTTCATTGTACTATCGAATCTGTGGTTCCAACTCCTAGATGCCTGCTTTAGACCATAAATAGATCTATGAAGTTTGCATACCATATGCTCACTTCAGATAGATGTAAACCCTTCGGGTTGAGACATGTAAATCTCTTCCTTAATATCCCCATTAAGAAAGGCTGTCTTAACATCCATCTGCCATATCTCATAGTCATACCATGCAGCTATGGCTAGCAAAATCCTTATGGACTTGAACATTGCAACTGGAGAAAAGGTTTCCTTCAAGTCAACTCCTTGTCTTTGAGTATATCCTTTTGCAACCAATCGCGCCTTGAAGGTCAATACCTTCCCATCCGCCCCAAGTTTCCTCTTGTAAATCCATTTACACCCTAAGGGAACAGTTTCCTCAAGTGGATCCATAAGATTCCATACTTGGTTCGAATGCATGGAATTCATCTCAGATTCCATAGCTTCAAGCCATTTGGATGAATCGGCATTAGATAACGCTTCCTTTAAGGTCCTTGGATCACATCCAAGGTTAGGCTCATCATGGCCCTCTTCAAGAAGCAGACCATATGTGGGGACCCAGACGCTAATCATCTTCTTAATCGTCATTAGGATCAATATACTAAACAAGTAATTAGGGTCATAATTTTTTTTTTTCTAAATTATATGAGTGCGCAACGATGAAATAAATCTTATTTCATATACAAAATCAATATTCAGCTCTAAAGTACAAATCTAGTACAATAAGTATTCAAACTAACACTAAGGTTCAACTACTACAAATCCAGAGCTGAAACCTATCTACATCGAAGTCCGGAATCACCACGCTAAACTCGTCTTCTCTCATCTTCTTCTTGGCCCTGATCCTGTCCCACCTGTTGTCATGCACACATACAAACAAGACAACAGCCGGATACCCCGGTGAGATTAAATCCCAGTATAAATAATGTATACATGCAATCATATAACTGATATAAAGCATGAAGTAAATCTTATCACATGTAGCATAATCAAACAACATGTATCGTCACTAGACTGTAAATAAAACATGAATCGAAATCTACGAAACATAAATCAATACAAGTCTGTAATTCAAGTTCTTGACTCGACATCTAAAACTAGTCTCATCTCTCATTTAATCTAGGGATCCCGGTGAATAAGAACGTAACAAGTCTCCCACCTACTACTACCAGTCGCGGTCGCGGTACGTTCTTATTTACGGACTTTGGCCCTCTCTATATCGAATATCTATGATAAAAGAAACTCTACTCATAATCACGTCGATATGACCAAACGTCCGGTGTCTTGGAGTATCTACCAAGACTCTGCCTATTCTGACAAAGTGAAATGGGTCAATAATCTAACCCCTCAGTCAGCGACTCTTACTGAATAGTTAACTGTTCTCTACTTTCTAAGTCAATAACATAAACATAATCATTTAAAACACAAAGGTATATCAAATAAAACAATACCATACAGGTATGTGGTTTAGGGAAACTTGAGTTAACTCTGACTCAAGTCGATCTCCCAGTTAACATCGATTTATACCTTTATCTTCTCGATCTGACGAAGACGAAGTCTCGTACTCCAATCTGTCCATACCCAATCTGGCAATGACAATATCAATATGCACAATATCAATGTATAACTCAACTTACGACCTGTTCTGATCAATACTCAAATCACAATATAATATGTCAATGTCAACGATACAACGATACAATCTCAATCAATACCGAATCTGATCAATATCAATTTACGGATGTTTCGACGGCATAACAATACAGTCTCGATAACCCCGTCAATCTCAACATCACAGATATACTACCAGAACTCATAATCAATATCGGTATAATTCATACTCTCAACAATAATAGATCATACTCTCAATTCTGTACAATCTCTATCATAACAGTTCTGAAAATCATAACAATTACAGACACAGTCCGTTCTTCGATCTGACTTCAATTATACGATGTCTACTGTATCAGAAACACCATATATGATTCTTATTCAATTCTGACAATATCATAATTTCAATTCATATCCAAACATAACAAAACTTACGTCCAGTTGTAGCCTCTGCTGATAGAAACACAGTACTGAAGTCGGATTCAAAATCTAACGGACGGATCGAAATATAAAGGCGTAAGAAAATCCTTCAATTCTTCCTCGACCTTTCCTCAACCTTTTCTCGTCCTTTTTAACTAAACTGAAGGAATGTCATGTATATATATCATGTTGCATGAAATTGAAACGTCGCACAATTTCACCACACTTAGGTGGCGCTCGGGCGGTTAAACATTACCGCTCGGGCGCGAAATGTTCTGCCCAAATATTTCCTTCTCGCACATTGGCGCTCTGGCGGTTATAAATTACCGCTCGGGCGCCGCATCTTCTGCCCGAACCATATACTTGTCGAACCATGGCGCTCGGGCGGTCAAAAACTACCGCTCGGGCGCCGATTGTTCTGTTCAAAAATTGTGTAATTCATATGCTGGGCCCAATCCGGTCTTGGACTGATCCGTCTATAATCACATCAATTCAAAATCAATAATCTCAGCTTAACAGAATCAAAATCTCAGGCCTTACATTTCTCCCCCCCTAAGATCTGATTTCGTCCCCGAAATCACAGGTAATCAACTCAGATATCAAAACGAAATGTATAGTAGAGGTTAATCAGAAAACTCATCTTAATAAACAATTCTGAAATCGCAGTCTCATATCAGATTCTGTCTTTCAGGTAGTCTCTTTAATGCCCTGTCAACTTTACTGTATTGTCCACAGCAAAATAGTCTTCATTCTAAATTATCTTTTTTTGACAGATATCTGATTCCAAACTGGAATAATAGGTCAAGAAGTATAATATCATAATAGCACTNTAACAGAATCAAAATCTCGGGCCTTACATTTCTCCCCCCCTAAGATCTGATTTCGTCCCCGAAATCACAGGTAATCAACTCAGATATCAAAACGAAATGTATAGTAGAGGTTAATCAGAAAACTCATCTTAATAAACAATTCTGAAATCGCAGTCTCATATCAGATTCTGTCTTTCAGGTAGTCTCTTTAATGCCCTGTCAACTTTACTGTATTGTCCACAGCAAAATAGTCTTCATTCTAAATTATCTTTTTTTGACAGATATCTGATTCCAAACTGGAATAATAGGTCAAGAAGTATAATATCATAATAGCACTCGAAATAGCTCTGATAGAATCAATCGCAAAATACTGGTTATACAACATCCGTATATACCAATCAGCAGCTCAGGAGAAATTAACACCATCATCTCCTATCAAATCTGTTAATCCCTGTCAAGGTTATGTTCAATCCTCGGCCTCAAATACCAACAGTCATCGTCCGACGTTGGCATATTTAGTCTATTTATTCTGAGCTGTCTTCATTTACTTCTGAATCAGCTGCATTTTCTTTGTCATATCTCTGATCCTATTAGATCTAATCTCAGGTATCTCCGAGATATTATCCCTATACACAGGAAATTGACAAGTATCACTGTACAATGTCTCGTCTGCAGCTATCTCAATACTCATCTGATAGCTATCGTTGTACAATAATACATAAAGTGACAATATATCGTGTAAACTAGTTCTAAGATCCAGTACTACAACTCTACATATACCTTCCAGTATTTAGATAGTCCGTTCTAACTATTTGTCAGTATGTGGATAATATGTGAAAAGGCTCATGGTATATTCTGCCAAAAGTACAAAATCAATCAAAAATCACAGGCTGATATAATCAACAACTGGGCATCCTGTTCAATCTGATCACTTCTATGACATCGATCTTTGTCATTTGTTCATGTTATACGTCATCTTGTATGTCAATCACAATCACCATCTTAGAAAGATTTGCGGTATATTTGTTACAAATCCATAGAAATTTACTCCCATTTCTATTTAGAAA
>NC_133318.1:7982523-7984173 GCF_012295235.1 Primulina huaijiensis | reverse complement strand
AGGCAACTATCTCAGAATTCAATCCGTTGATGAACTGATCCGCTAGAGCTTCATCATTCACAGCTATAAGAGGAGAAAAACGCAATAAGATAGAGAATTTAGCAATATATTCTTCAATATTCAGTTGGCCCTGTTTCAGATTCTCAAACTCTACTCTTTTGTCCTCTCTATACAATCCTGGGAAAAATCTTCGATAGAATTCAGCTTTAAAAACTTTCCACGTAATTACTGTACCACGCTGTTCTAACACTCTTTTGGTTGCGATCCACCAACTTCATGCAATTTCTTGTAATTGATTGGGCACTAGTTTAATTCTCCGTTCATCTGGATAGTCAAGTGAATCAAACAGTATCTCTATATCATCTAGCCAATTCTCACAATCCTCAGATGTCTCAGTACCCCTCAAAATCGGCGGTTGAACTGACTCAAACTGTTTCAACTGTAGTTCCATCGGAGTTTTTGACTCATCTATCTGATCAACCGAAGTACTATCCCTGACTGGGATTCTTCGAGGAGGTATATCTGATTCCCACAAAAGTTAGTAACCAAATACAACAAACCTGTTTCAGTCCTTCTCTAATCATCTTACTGCTGATCGAGAATCGATTCTGATTCATACTCAATAATACACGTTATAAAATCAATTCAGATAAATCAAGTAACATGTATTAAAAGGCAGTAAATCATAGTATTATGCTAGCATATCCAATGTAATTCAACATTATAAGAAATCACATGCTAGCAATCAAAAGCAGAACAGAAAACTCAATCTACCCCGCTCATTCTCTTCTATCTCGGTCTAAGGAACCTACAGTTCTAGAACCTACTGCTCTAGAACCTAATGCTCTGATACCACCTGTTGTGGGGACCCGGACGCTAATCATCTTCTTAATCGTCATTAGGATCAATATACTGAACAAGTAATTAGGGTCATAATTTTTTTTTTTCTAAATTATATGAGTGCGCAACGATGAAATAAATCTTATTTCATATAAAAAATCAATATTCAGATCTAAAGTACAAATCTAGTACAATAAGTATTCAAACTAACACTAAGGTTCAACTACTACAAATCCAGAGCTGAAACCTATCTACATCGAAGTCCGGAATCACCACGCTAAACTCTTCTTCTCTCATCTTCTTCTTGACCCTGATCCTGTCCCACCTGTTGTCATGCACACATACAAACAAGACAACAGCCGGATACTCCGGTGAGAATAAATCCCAGTATAAATAATGTATACATGCAATCATATAACTGATATAAAGCATGAAGTAAATCTTATCACATGTAGCATAATCAAACAACATGTATCGTCACTAGACTGTAAATATAACATGAATCGAAATCTACGAAACATAAATCAATACAAGTCTGTAATTCAAGTTCTTGACTCGACATCTAAAACTCGTCTCATCTCTCATTTAATCTAGGGATCCCGGTGAATAAGAACGTAACAAGTCTCCCACCTACTACTACCAGTCGCGGTGGCGGTACGTTCTTATTTACGGACTTTGGCCCTCTCTATATCGAATATCTATGATAAGAGAAACTCTACTCATAATCACGTCGATATGACCAAACGTCCGGTGTCTTGGAGTATCTACCAAGACTCTGCCTATTCTGACAAAGTGAAATGGGTCAATAAT
>NC_133318.1:7963903-7980276 GCF_012295235.1 Primulina huaijiensis | reverse complement strand
CGGTACAAACAAAACGTCTCTCAAAATAAACTTAAAATCATTGTTCAAAAGCAAGTAAACATCTCCTATAGCCTTGGCAGCAACCCTTGCTCCATTGCCCATCCTCAAGAAGGTCTCACCCTCTCTGAGCCTCCTACTTCTTCCCATCACCTGCAAATCATTACAGAGATGTGAGCCACAGCCGGTATCCAATACCCAAGAAGTAGAGTTAATTGAGATATTTACTTCAATATAGAACATACCCTTTCCAGAACCCTTCTGGGCAAGATATTCCCTGCAGTTACGCCTCCAATGTCCAGGCTTCTTGCAGTGATGACAGATGTCAACAGTCTTGTCAGCCTTCACTGGTGTGGCTGCCACAGCGGGACTCGGAGACTGCCTCTTCAAGGGCACGTTCTTCTTGGGACGTTGGAAAGAACGCTTCTTTCCCTTCCCAGGTGGACCGGTCTTCGTACCAGATGAAGAGCCCACAAAAAGAACCGGCTTCTCTTTCTTGATAGTGGACTCAAAAGTCACAAGCATGTTCACCAACTCCTCAAGGGTCGGCTCCATCTTGTTCATGTTGAAGTTCACCACAAAAGGATCAAACGAGCTAGGCAGCGACAAAAGCAACACGTCGGTGGTCAGCTCCGATGGCAATGCAAGATCCATGCCCACAAGCTTATCCACAAGCCCAATCAGCTTTAGGCCATGCTCATGGACCGAAGCCCCATCTCGCATGCGCAAAGTGATTAGCTCCTTGACGGTAGCATGCCTAAGAGGCCGAGTTTGCTCACCAAAGAGCTCCTTGAGGTGCAAATGAATGTCAGCAGCATTCTTTGCATCCTCGAAACACCTCTGCAGCTCATCGTTCATAGAAGCCTGCATATAACACTTCGCCTTCAAGTCATGGTCACAGCATTCCTTGTAGGTCTGCAATTCCTCGGGAGTGCAGTCAGTCGGAGCCTCAGCAGGGGGTGACTCAGTCAGTGTATATACAATCTTTTCCGAGTTTAGGACGATTTTCAGATTTCTTAGCTAAGTGAGATAGTTAGGTCCGGTTAACACATGTTTTTAGAGTATAGCGGATATCGGGTTGCGTATCGAAGACATTGTCAATGTTTTGTACTGATAAGTAAAACAGATAAATGTTAATGACTATTTTAAAATATTTAGTTAGATATAAAGTATGGACTTTTACTTTATAAATTTTCGCTCCCACTGTTTTGACATTTTCACTACCCTCTAGTGAAAACGAGAAACACCTTTCCTCAGTAGGTACGTAAGGTCCAATTAGCGAATTATGATCCCGAATAATATCAGCCAATCATAATCCCTAAAAGGTAGTTTCCAATTGCATCACAATGCAACCCTTAACGTAAACTTTTGTCTCACGTTTGATTAGGACCCAATAATATGACGTCGTTCATCTTTACGTGTCAAGCCTTACCCATCGATGTTGAACCTTAATGGACGGTCGCCATGAGTTCCCTCAAAATATGAGCCGAAATCATGGTAGTTCCACGTAGTTCACATCACCATGTCAATGGATGTCACAGCTTTCCGGCACCCAGGGCCCCCCAATAATATGAGCCGAGCCCCGAGCACGGGTAGCGTTCATCATGCACCCATTGTCGATGGAAGACATGGAAATTATAAACAAATTTATAATTCCCCTTTTCGGGCTTGATATTAATTTTGAATCTTATTCAAAATGAGGGTTTTTAATTTTGAAAGGTCTCATCATTAATTTTATTTAAAAGCTCGCCATGTTTGATCGTATGTTTGCCGGATTCATGCAACTTTGTTATTATCATAATAATAACGCACATACTCATTATTTATAACATATCATGCATATATTATAAACAGTAAACAAAATAAGGATGATCAATCGCCCCAACACTAATGGCCCGTGTGAGCTAAACACGGGCCTAGGTCCAATCCTAGGGAAATGCACGGGATGCAAATGCAACTATTACATTAGCTTCCAATATTTACATGTCTTCGATCTTCATAATCATCATGGCCACCATCTTCCAATCTTGATCATCCACTATACTAATATTTACAAATAAATATCCATGGCAAATAGGGATACATCTCATGGGGGGTGGGAACGGGCCATAAACCAAGACCATTTGAAATTTGATAATTATTACAATCATTTAACACAAAATATCCTAGCATACACCTAGCAAATTGGGCTTGGGCTTTTGATCATCCTTCATGCATAATATCACATACCATACACCATCAATTAATTATCACAATAATTAATTGATCCAATATTATATGTCTTGATCCAATCACTAACCTCCACGATTATAAACTAAGTTAACAAAGTATACAAACACCTTTGTCTACTTTCTAATTAATTTATTTATAACCGAATTTCTTGTAAATCACAATTTACTATAAATAATTAAAGTCCAACTTAAATTATTTATTTCATGAGAAAATATTTGCAACTTTTGTAATTTTAAACTTAAGGGCCCAAAAACTCATTTTTCACCAAAAACATTTTGGCCCATTTAAAATTTACAAAAATGTTAGCCATCCAATGGCCCAACAACTCAAGGCCCATGACACTTTGATATTTCAAAACACCTTTTGAAAACCCTAGTCGTCATCGCCGTCGCCGGATTCCGGCAACAAAAAAAAATATTTTATTAAATATAAAAGGGCTGTTCGGGCAGCCCCTCGGGCTGTCCTTGCTGCCCAAAATGGGCAGCACTACGGGCAGCCCGAGCTGCCCGAAACGGGCAGCAACATGCTGCCCGAAACTTCCCCAAAAACAAGCCTCGGTTTTGTTGCTAAAATGTTTCTCATGCGGTTAGAAATCAATCTCAATATAATATCTTGTAATTGCTACACAAAATCGTAACCATAGCTCTGATACCACTTGAAAGGTGATCGGTTACGGTGACCGAATGCGCAACGGAAGTTCAAAATTTTATTTTTATTGAAAATTTCGGCCACCATGTAGAAAGTGTGTAGCAAATACAACAAACACCAAAAATCATACATAGGGTGTTTTAGAATTTACCTATCAATCTCAAGAGATTCAATGAATGGCACCAACCAAGTTGTAAACAACTTGGCTCTTCAAGGATGACAAGTCTACAAGCTCTCCTTCCTTCAGAAATTAGGCCCACCACTAGCTAGGTAAATCCCCTCTTAATTTGCACTAGAAAATTAAGAGGATTTTTCAAGGACAAGAATATTTCTTCCTCAACACTCGAAGAAAAAAATTAGAGAGAAACTTGGAGAGAAAAATGTAAAAATTTTGGCCAAGAGAGACTAGGAGGGGAGGAGAATGAAAAATAAATTCCTTGTCTTGGTTGTGAGAAAAGTAAAAAGCAAAAGGTTGCATGCCATGCAATTTTTAATTCAAAAGTATTCTCAAACCTTTCACCTCCCCAAGCATGCATTTTTGAATGGGCTAGTAACATTTACAAGGCTCATGGACTTTTAATTTAAATGTCTCAAACACATTTGAGCCCATTTAACTTTACTTGATTTTACTCAAACCCACTAGTTAAATAATTATTTCCAATTGGGCTCTACAAGGCCCAATGTTATTTAATTAATTCAGCACTTGAATTAATTTAATTATTTAGACTCTACTAGGCCCACTAGTGTTTAATTAATTCAACACTTGAATTAATTTAATTTAGTCCATAATAATGTTTATGAAAATCACAATTTTCAAATACATTATTTACTTGGCCAACTTTTAATTTAGGAACACTTCCATAAATTAAAATTTACATTTCTCTCATAGAAGTCATACTTCTATTTTTCCTTACGCTTATAAACTCATTTATAAGCCGTTCAACACATTGAACTATTTTACTTCTCAACGGGATCTAGAAAGCTAGTACTTGTGTGGCCCTCAATGGTTCATTGATACAACTAGCCGTGGGTTCACATCTCCATGTGATTCGGACTAAACATGTCCTTATATGAGCATACCCCAATTGCTCCATTCTTATTTATCAACTCCTTGATAATAAGAACGTCAGAACTCAAGTCTGATAGTACCCAACCAATCATGTTAAACGCCTAGCAGCATCGCTTACATGATTCCCTAGGTATCAAATGATAGTGCCTGCAAGAACCATTCAATTATGGTTAGCGTACAGTACGGTCCCTTCAACTCATATATCCCGACCGATTCGACAACCATTGGTTTATCGAGAGTTGTCAATGAATCGATACTATGTGTCATGTCGTAGTTGCATCGATGGTGTAATCTATGAAACCCCTTTCATAATTACCACCATACTCTGATCAGAGATTTCAAACTACATATACATGAAAAACACATAGGATATCAATACCCGTAGGTAAGCGGTGAATCCCCGACTACAATGCATCAACTCCTATATGTTTTGACAGAACACCCAACCTTGCCACCTGATGACCCCTTGAGAGTCGATAAACAAGTCAAAGTGTAATTATAGTACATAGAGTCTCAATGTTGTCCCGGGTCATAAAGACTAATGGTGTACAACCATAAACTAGGACTGTTCCACTCGATAAGTGAGAACCACTTGGAAAGTCCTTTATGGAGGGTTGTTCAGTGCACTATACCAAGAGCACCTATCTGCATGTTCGGACATCACAATGTCCCCTACCAATGAAACATGATACTCACATCGCAGATACTAGTCTCAAACTCGAGCGGCCTATATCCTCCTTAGTGGCGGCTGAATCGACTAGGAACCGTTTAGAATATACAGTATTACAAATATGAGTTTCATGATACTCATCATATGAGCATCTCATATTCTTTCTACTATTTGTATATTCAAGGGCTTTATCTATGTAACTAGCATGGGTATACAGATAAAGAAGTGCCAAAACAATAAATTCAAATATTATTAAAATAAAGATCGTTTATACATAGAGTTTCATTGTGAACACTCGGCCAACACTTGGCTCGACGTGCACCTACTCTAACACCCGGGTGGTAGCTAATGTCACAATCATAATCTTTCACAAGCTCCAACCATCGCCTCTGACGCATATTCAGTTCTTTCTGTTCTTTCTGCGTAAAAAAGTACTTGAGGCTCTTATGGTCGGTAAAGATCTGGCACTTCTCCCCGTATAAATAATGCCTCCATATCTTCAAAGCGAAAACAACGGCTGCCAACTCTAGATCATGGGTAGGGTAATTCTTCTCATGAGTCTTCAACTGACGAGAAGCA
Source organism: Primulina huaijiensis (assembly GCF_012295235.1). Taxonomy (NCBI): domain Eukaryota; kingdom Viridiplantae; phylum Streptophyta; class Magnoliopsida; order Lamiales; family Gesneriaceae; genus Primulina; species Primulina huaijiensis. Next base: position 7,975,081 of record NC_133318.1, on the reverse strand, counting down.
TATGCTATCACCTTCTCATGCTGCATCAATACTGCGCCAAGACCGAGCTTCGAAGCATCGGTATATAGAACAAACTCACCGGGCCCTGATGGCATGGCCAAAACTTGTGCTGAGATAAGAGCTTGCTTCAAAGTATCGAAGCTCTTCTGACAATCATCGCTCCACACAAATTTCACATTCTTCTTGGTCAAAGCTGTAAGTGGAACTGCGATAGATGAGAATCCCTGAATAAACTTTCGGTAATATCCTGCTAAGCCTAGAAAACTGCGAATCTCAGATGCATTCTGTGGTACAACCCAATCTCTGACTGCTGAAACTTTTGATGGGTCTACTTCGATACCACTGCTAGAAACAATGTGGCCTAAGAACGCCAGCTTCTCCAACCAGAATTCGCACTTACTGAACTTCGCGAATAACTTGTGCTTCTGCAAGGTCTGCAACACTGTGGTCAGATGTCTGCCGTGATCCTCTTGATTGTTCGAGTAGACGAGAATGTCATCTATGAACACTATCACAACCTGATCAAGATACGGCTGAAATACGCGATTCATGAGATCCATGAAGATCGCTGGCGCATTCGTCAAACCGAACGACATCACAAGGAACTCGTAGTGGCCATAACGAGTCCTAAAAGCAGTCTTCGAAACATCAGTATCTTTCACCCTCAACTGGTGATAACCGGAACGCAGATCAATCTTGGAGAATACCAAAGCTCACTGCAACAGATCAGATAGATCTTCAATCCTCGGAAGTGGGTACTTATTCTTCACTGTAACCCTGTTCAACTCCAGGTAATCAATACAAAGTCTCATAGAGCCATCCTTCTTCTTCACAAACAAGACTGGCGCGCCCCAAGGTGAAAAGCTTGGGCGAATGAACTCCTTGTCAAGAAGTTCCTGAATCTGCTTCTTAAGCTCTGTCATCTCTGTCGGTGCTAGTCGATACGGTGCTTTTGAGATCGAAATCGTACCTGGCATAAGCTCAATGGAAATCTCCACCTCTCACTCAGGTGGCATACCAGAGACGTCTTCCAGAAAAGCGTCTAGAAAATCTCTGACAACTGGGACATCTGAGGCTGACTGACTGGGTGTCTCGGGGACAGATATAAAAGTTTCTAAAAACGCTCGACACCCTCTAAGCATGAGCTTCCTAGCTTGGACATAAAGAATAATGTGCGGTAAGGGAAAGTACCTGTCCGGCTCAAATAAGAACTGTGTCATCCCAGGCGTTCGGACTAGAACAGATCTCCGCTGGAAGTCTATCAACACTCTGTTCCGCAATAGCCATTAACCAATTTGACGAGGAAGACTGTGAAGTTTGATTGGTCCAATGAATGCCAAAGAGGATTCCAGGAGTTGAAATATAAGTTGACGACAGCTCCGGTGCTTACATTGCCCAGTGGTTCAAAGGACTTTGTTGTTTTTACCGATGCATCGAAGAAGGGTCTTGGTGCAGTACTGATACAACGTGGAAAGGTTATAGATTATGCTTCTCGTCAGTTGAAAGACTCTGAGAAAAATTATCCTACGCATGACCTGGAACTGGCAGCTGTAGTTTTCGCCCTGAAAATCTGGAGACACTATTTATATGGCGAAAAGTGTGAAATTTTCACGGACCACAAGAGTTTAAAGTACTTGTTGTCTCAGAAAGATCTCAATATGCGTCAGAGACGGTGGAGAGAGCTTGTCAAAGATTATGATGTGACTATTAGTTACCACCCTGGGAAAGCGAATGTTGTAGCAGATGCATTGAGCCGTAAGTCAAGTTCCTCTTTGAGTTCTATGATCCAGAAGTCGTTGTTGTTAGACTTGGAACGAGAGGAGATAGCTTTGGTGGTTGCAGGAACCATTGCTCGCTTTTCAGCGTTGGTCATTCGGGCTACATTGACGGAAAGGATCCGTAGAAAGCAGGCCAATGATGTACAGTTGACAGAGTTGGGAGCCAAAGCAGAGGAGAGAGGTAATTCAGAGTTCGGGACGAATCGAGATGGTTTGGTGACATGCAGAGGCCGTATTTGTATTCCTGTTGGTGATGATATTCGGCGAGACGTGTTGACAGAGGCTCATACCGCGCCATACTCGATACACCTAGGTAGCACCAAGATGTATCAAGATCTTCGTAGACTCTATTGGTGGTCAGGTATAAAAAAAGATATTGCCATGTTTATTTCTCAGTGCCTAACCTGTCAGCAGGTGAAAATCGAACACCAGAGACCTGCTGGGACATTGCTATCATTGCCTCTTGTTGAGTTCACGTACAATAACAGTTACCAGGTGACGATTGGCATGGCACCTTATGAAGCACTTTATGGCAGAAAATGTAGATCTCTCTTGTATTGGGACGAGATTGGTGAGGGAAAGATGTTGGGTCCAGAGTTGGTCCAACAGACAGCTGATGTTGATACTGTTATTCAAGAGAGGATGAAGACAGCGCAGTCCAGACAGAAGAGTTATGCTGATGTGAGGCGAAGGCCATTGCAGTTTGAGGTTGGCTACCATGTGTTCTTGAAGATAGCACCTCTTAAAGGTGTGATGCGGTTTGGCGAGAAGGGAGCGTTGAGTCCGAGGTTTATTGGTCCATTTGAGATCTTGGACAGAGTTGGTGATCGAGTTTACAGGTTAGCCTTACCGCCAGATCTTGATAGAGTTCATAATGTTTTTCTTGTCTCAATGCTCAGGAAGTATATTGCGAATCCTTCCCATGTTCTTCGCCACGAGCCACTGGATTTGACGCCGAATTTGACGTACCAAGAGATTTCAGTTCAGATTCTGGATCGCAAAGTTAAAGTGTTGAGAAACAAAGAGATTGTCATTGTTAAAGTCCTTTGGAGGAATCAATTGATTAAGGAAGCCACGTGGGAACCAGAGGATGAGATGAAAGAAAAGCATCCTGAGTAGTTTGCGCAGTGACGTCAATTTCGGGGACGAAATTCCTTTAAGGAGGGGAGATTGTAATATTCAAGCTTGGTGATCGGTACGGTTTAAGATTTAATATGTTTATTGACTCCTTGGTTAAGTTTAAATATAGTTTTGATGTTGAGAGTTGAGATTTATGATTTACGGTATTGTGTTTATAGAAGATGTGTGGTGATACTATAGTGTCGTGTGATTAAATTCATGATAATTTGTATGTTGATCCAATTGGTATGAGGCCAATTGGAGTGGTTAGATAAGACATAGAGGTTTAACTTTCATGTTTTGAGTTTTTTTCAAATCATTGTGGAAGATAAGCCAATAGCGCCCCGAAGTTGTCGTTTGTGTCGTCGTTCCTCCAATGACACACGTTGGGAGATTGAGCATAACTTTTTACTCAGACCTTCAAATTACATGAGGCTAATTGGAAATGCAAGCCAAGACATAGAGCTACAACTTTCATGTTTACCACTTTTCCAAATTATGACAATAAGAGGCGTTTCGGAAGCGATCTTTGATGTAGCTGTGCGCAGAGCGCACCCGAGCAGGAATAAATGTCCGCCCGGGCGGGCCTTGTTCGAAAATATTGTGTTTTTGCCGAAAGTTCCGCGCCCGGGCGGAAAAATATGTTCGCCCGGGCGGCCATCGACTTTCAAAAAACGTGTTTTCGAGATTTAAGTGATATAATGCATGAGTTGGTATCATTTTCTCTCATTTCTCTCCATTCTCTCGGTTCTTTCTCTCAAGGGGAGGTTAGGGTTTCCTTTCCTTTCATTTCCTATCTTTGATTCAAGCTTGTTGTTGGATTGTGGTGGTGAAACAAGGTTCTTGTGGGTTCAAGAAGCTAAGGTAAGCTTGTGGCTTTGTTTATTCTTGGATTATGATGTTGGGAAATCTTGGGTTTGTTAATGGTGTTGGTTTTATGGATTTAATGGTATGGTTGTTTGATTATTGGGTTATTGATGGTGCAATATATGGTTTATTGTTGTAGGAATTCAACCAACAGTTTAGAATCAAGGTTTCCAAGTGTAGTAAGTGGAATTTCATTTATTGTGCTCACATGATAATATATGTATAGTGTTTCAATGGTTTTAACATGTTATTCCCTTCCATTTGATTCATGCTATGTATTAATACACTTTGTTGTATATTAGAGGCATTTTTGTCTCAATTATGTTAAAGGGAATACAAAAGAGAATAGAGTCTTCAAAGTGTTTGTTTTAATGCCAAAGAGAGAATTCAAATGATTTATTGGATTGATAGATACATAGTCAGAGATTGCATGCAATTAGTTGATCAACGACCATAGGCTTATATCCCGACAGAGTAATCGATTTATATCGATGGGATATAGGTACAGAGACAGAGATACTATATAGATATCAATCCATCAGAGAAAAGAGAAATACCATCGTTATTGTTATTCATTCTATGATATTCATGTTTCAGAGTTGATGGTATTTAATGTTTTCAAAGCCATGTTTTACAGAGTATGCTATGTATTCATTGCTATGTAAGAGTTCCACTTGCTGAGTTTTATACTCATTTCAGTTATTTCATGTGATGCAGATAAGAGTGACGGGCCAGGATGTTGATTGGAGCCGAGGTCATATGCATAGTAGATGGAAGGAAGAAGGCTATTTTGTTAGAACTTTTGGACATGATCAAAATAACATTTTGTATTTTGATGCAACGCTTATTTGATCATGTATATATTTTTGATTATATATTGAAATGTATTTTAAATCCTTCCCCCCTTCAAGAAAAATTTTAAATTCCGCTGTTATTTTATGAAATCGGGTCAGAGCGTTACATTTAGTGGTATCAGAGCAACGTTCTTCGGACCAATGCATATGACTTCGTCTACTTTCAACAGTCCGGGTATGTCTTCTTATATATCTATGTATTGTTATTGGTTGATATGTATTGTGTGAGCACATTGTAGGATTTAATGCCTCCTAAGAGAAAGGTTTCAGAGGGTGAGGATAGCCCCTCATCGAGAGTTGTCGACGAGTTCGGCAAATTATTGAAAGAGCAAGCCAAGGTTCATAGTGAGCAGATCCAACAGTTGCTCCATTTGCAAGGTACAGGTCAAGGTAGAGGCCAAGTGAGAGGCCAAGTGGTTCAAGCAGTTGGAACTGATGGGATCTTTACTGCTTTTAAGAGAATGGATCCGCCTGAGTTTGCAAGAAGCACTGATCCATTGGTGGCCGTAGAGTGGATTAAAACACTTGAGGCGATATTTGATCATCTCAATTATGAAGACAAGGACATAGTGGGTTGTGCAGTATTCATGCTAGTCAAAGCTGCACATATTTTGTGGAATGCTACCAAGGTAGGTGTTGATGTTCAGGCATTGAAGTGGCAAGATTTCACGGATCTTTTCTACGACAAGTATTTTCCAGATGCACTTCGAGCTCGTAAGGTGACTGAATTTTTAGAGCTTCGTCAAGGAGGTATGAATGTTGGCGAGTACATCTTGAATTTTGAGGAGGGTTGTCTGTTTGCCCCATATATTGCCTCCAATGACAAAGACAAGGGTGCTCATTTCATTAGAGGCCTTCGAGCAGAGATCAGGAGGGACATCAATATGTCTAAGGCTGTGACATTTAAAGAGATTGTGGCTAAGGCTTTGTTAGCCGAGCAAGATGAGAAAGACATTGCCAGAGAGAGAAAGGCGAGGCAGCAGTTTGTTGCTCAAAGAGGGCAAGGTTCGAGCCAAAGAGGAAAGGACCATTTTAAAGGGAAAGGCAAGATAGAGCCGAGTTCTAAAGCACCGACAGTTCCATCTGATCCAGAGAAGCCGTTGTGTCCCAAGTGTAGTAGGCATCATCGGGGAGAGTGCAGATTTGGTACTCATACTTGCTACCGTTGTGGCACTGCAGGCCATATAGCCAAGGATTGTCCGAGAGGCTCGAGTAAAGAGAAGGTGCAGGGTCGCATCTTCACCATGACGAAGGAAGGTATAAACCCTGATTCTTCTGTGATCTCTAGCACTATCTTAATTTCAGGCAGAGTAGCTACGACATTGATTGATACAGGTGCTACTCATTCTTTTATGTCTGAACTATTTTTGAGATCTTTGGGTTTAGTTCCTTCTATTCTTCCCCTCCAGTTTAATGTTGTATTGCCTTCGGGAGATGTGTTGTGCCCGACGTCTATTGTGTATGCGTGTTCTGTTCAAATCGATGGGCGAGTGGTTTATGCCGATTTGATTGTTATTTCGATGGTTGCGTTTGATATTATTCTTGGCATGGATTGGCTATCAACTTACCGTGCAGTGATTGATTGCGTTGCTAAGACGGTGAAATTTGCAGATGATGGAAATAAGGAAGGTATGCTCGCCAGTGCAGGTACTTCGCTGGTCCTTCCTTTTATTTCGTGTCTTGAGGCTAAGAAGTTGTTGTTTAGAGGTTGTGATGGGTTTTTGGCTTCGATTGTTGATACGGATAGAATTGTGAAGTTGAATATTGATGATATTGATGTTGTAAGAGAGTTCTCTGATGTATTTGAGGATGATGTGCCGGGTTTACCGCCGGACAGAGATGTAGAGTTTGTGATTGATCTAGTTCCGGGTACGGTTCCTATTTCTAAGGCTCCGTACAGAATGGCCCCTACAGAGATGAAAGAGTTGAAGACGCAATTGCAGGATCTATTGGATAAAGGTTTTATTCGGCCGAGTTCTTCGCCTTGGGGAGCTCCGATTCTTTTCGTCAAAAAGAAAGACGGGTCTTTGCGGCTTTGCATTGATTATAGAGAGATCAACAAAGTGACTATCAAGAATAAATATCCGTTGCCGCGAATAGACGATCTTTTTGATCAACTGCAGGGGGCTACCGTGTTTTCGAAGATCGATCTGCGATCTGGTTATTATCAGTTGAAGGTTAGGGAGTCTGATATCCCTAAGACGGCGTTCCGGACCAGGTACGGTCATTACGAATTTCTTGTGATGTCGTTTGGTCTGACTAATGCTCCTTCAGTCTTCATGGATCTTATGAACCGGGTGTTCAAGCCGTATTTGGATAGCTTTGTCATTGTTTTCATTGAAGATATATTGATTTATTCCAAGACCGGAGAGCTTCATGCAGAGCACCTCAAAGTCGTTCTTCAATTATTGAGGGAGAAGAGGTTGTATGCTAAGTTGAAGAAATGTGAGTTCTGGTTAGAGCAGATTTCTTTCTTAGGCCATGTTGTCTCGAAGGATGGGTGAGCTGTTGATCCAGTGAAAATAGAGGCGGGCCTATCCCTACCACTGTATCAGAGGTACGCAGTTTTCTTGGTTTGGCGGGTTATTATCGTCGTTTTATTTCAGATTTTTCCAAAATTGCCCTGCCATTAACCAATTTGACGTGGAAGACTGTGAAGTTTGAGTGGTCCAATGAATGCCAAAGAGGATTCCAGGAGTTAAAAGATAAGTTGACGACAGCTCCGGTGCATGCATTGCCCGGTGGTTCAGAGGACTTTGTTATTTTTACCGATGCATCGAAGAAGGGTCTTGATGCAGTGCTGATGCAACGTGGAAAGGTTATAGATTATGCTTCTCGTCAGTTGAAAGACTATGAGAAAAATTATCCTACGCATGACCTGGAACTGGCAGCTGTAGTTTTCGCCCTGAAAATCTGGAAACACTATTTATATGGCAAAAAGTGTGAAATTTTCACGGACCATAAGAGTTTAAAGTACTTGTTTTCTCATAAAGATCTCAATATGCGTCAGAGACGGTGGTTAGAGCTTGTCAAAGATTATGATGTAACTATTAGTTACCACCCTGGGAAAGCGAATGTTGTAGCAGATGCATTGAACCGTAAGTCAAGTTCCTCTTTGAGTTCTATGATCCAGAAGTCGTTGTTGTTAGACTTGGAACGAGAGGAGATAGCTTTGGTGGTTCCAGGAACCATTGCTCGCTTTTTAGCGTTGGACATTCGGGCTACATTGACGGAAAGGATCCGTAGAAAGCAGGCCAATGATGTACAGTTGACAGAGTTGAGAGCCAGAGCAGAGGAGAGAGGTAATTCAGAGTTCGGGATGAATAGAGATGGTTTGGTGACATGCAGAGGCCGTATTTGTATTCCTGTTGGTGATGATATTCGGCGAGATGTCTTGACAGAGGCTCATACCGCGCCATACTCGATACACCCAGGTAGCACCAAGATGTATCAAGATCTTCGTAGACTCTATTGGTGGCCAGGTATAAAAAAAGATATTGCCATGTTTATTTCTCAGTGCCTAACCTTTCAGCAGGTGAAAATCGAACACCAGAGACCTGCTGGGACATTGCTATCATTGCCTCTTGTTGAGTTCACGTACAATAACAGTTACCAGGTGACGATTGGCATGGCACCTTATGAAGCACTTTATGGCAGAAAATGTAGATCTCCCTTGTATTGGGACGAGTTTGTCCAACAGACAGCTGATGTTGTTACTGTTATTCAAGAGAGGATGAAGACAGCGCAGTTCAGACAGAAGAGTTATGTTGATGTGAGGCGAAGGCCGTTACAGTTTGAGGTTGGCGACCATGTGTTCTTGAAGATAGCACCTCTTAAAGGTGTGATACGTTTTGGCAAGAAGGGAGAGTTGAGTCCGAGGTTTATTGGTCCATTTGAGCTCTTGGACAGAGTTGGTGATCGAGCTTACAGGTTAGCCTTACCGCCAGATCTTCATAGAGTTCATAATGTTTTTCATGTCTCCATGCTCAGGAAGTATATTGCAAATCCTTCCCATGTTCTTCGCCACGAGCCATTGGATTTGACGCCGAATTTGACGTACCAAGAGATTCCAGTTAAGATTCTGGATCACAAAGTTAAAGTGTTGAGAAACAAAGAGATTGGCATTGGTAAAGTCCTTTTGAGGAATCAATTGATTGAAGAAGCCACGTGGGAACCAGAGGATGAGATGAAAGAAAAGCATCCTGAGTTGTTTGCGCAGTGACGTCAATTTCGGGGACGAAATTCAACTAAGGAGGGGAGATTGTAATATTCAAGCTTGGTGATCGGTACGGTTTAAGATTTAATATGTTTATTGACTCCTTGGTTAAGTTTAAATGTAGTTTTGATGTTAAGAGTTGAGATTTATGATTTATGGTATTGTGTTTATAGAAGATGTGTGGTGATACTGTAGTATCGTTGCGATTAAATTCATGATAATTTGTATGTTGATCCAATTGGTATGAGGTCAATTGGAGTGGTTAGATAAGACATAGAGGTGTAACTTTCATGTTTTGAGTTTTGTTCAAATCATTGTGGAAGACAAGCCAATAGCGCCCCGAAGTTTGTCGTGTGTGTCGTCGTTCCTCCAGTGACACACGTTGGGAGATTGAGCATAAATTTTTACTCAGACCTTCAAATGACATGAGGCCAATTGGAAATGCAAGCCAAGACATAGAGCTACAACTTTTATGTTTACCACTTTTCCAAATTATGAAAATAAGAGGCATTTCGGAAGCGTTCATCATGCACCCATTGTCGATGGAAGACAAGGAAATTATGAACAAATTTATAATTACCTTTTTCGGGCTTGATATTAATTTTGAATCTTATTCAAAATGAGGGTTTTTAATTTTGAAAGGTCTCATCATTAATTTTATTTTAAAAGCTCGCCATGTTTGATCGTATGTTTGCCGGATTCATGCAACTTTGTTATTATCATAATAATAACGCACACACTCATTATTTATAACATATCATGCATATATTATAAACAGTAAACAAAATAAGGATGATCAATCGCCCCAAAACTAATGGCCCGTGTGAGCTAAACACGGGCCTAGGTCCAATCCTAGGGAAATGCATGGGATGCAAATGCAACTATTACATTAGCTTCCAATATTTACATGTCTTGATCTCCATAATCATCATGGCCACCATCTTCCAATATTGATCTTCCACTATACTAATATTTACAAATAAATATCCATGGCAAATAGGGATACATCTCATGGGGTGGGAACGGGCCATAAACCAAGCCCACTTTATAAATTGATAATTATTACAATCATTCAACACAAAATATCCTAGCATACACCTAGCAAATTGGGCTTGGACTTTTGATCATCCTTCATGCATAATATCACATATCATACACCATCAATTAATTATCACAATAATTAATTGATCCAATATTATATATCTTGATCCAATCACTAACCGCCACGATTATAAATTAAATTAACAAAGTATACAAACACCTTTGTCTATTTTCTAATTAATTTATTTATAACCGAATTTCTTGTAAATCACAATTTACTATAAATAATTAAAGTCCAACTTAAATTATTTATTTCATGAGAAAATATTTGCAACTTTTGTAATTTTAAACTTAAGGGCCTAAAAACTTATTTTCCAACAAAACATTTTCGGCACATTTAAAATTTCACAAAATTGTTAGCCATCCAATGGGCCAACAACTCAAGGCCCATGACACATTGATATTTCAAAACACATTTTGAAAACCCTAGTCGTCATCGCCGTCGCCGGAGCTCCGTCGCCGGATTCCGGCAACAATTTATTTATTTATTTTTATTAAATATAAAGGGGCTGTTCGGGCAGCCCCTCGGGCTGCCCTTGCTGCCCGAAATGGGCAGCCCCTCGGGCAGCCCGAGCTGCCCGAAATGGGCAGCAACTTGCTGCCCAAAAATCCCCGAAACCGGCCTTGATTCGATGCAAAATTTTATCTCATGCGGTTAGAAATGAACCTCAACATAATATTATGTATTTACTACACAAAAAACGTAACCATAGCTCGGATACCACTTGAAAGGGTATCGGTTACGGTGACCGGAAGCGCAACGGAAGTTAAAATTTTAAATTTCAGCATGGAAATTTTCGGCCACCTCACATTTGTGTAGCAAATACAAAACAAACACATGTCATACATAGGGTGTTTGAGAGATATACCTATCAATCTCAAAGGATTGATGTATGGCTCCAACTAAGGTGTAAACACCTTAGCTCTTTAATGGTAGAAACTATCTTCAAGCTTCCTTTGAGCACTCCTTGCTCAACTATTAAGCTCACCACCAACTAGGTAGATCCCCTCATATTTTGCACTAGAAAAATATGAGGATTTTTCTTTGAGAAGTGAGTGTTTTCTCCAACCATTGAAGAACAAAAAAATGGAGGGAATGAATAGTATTTTCGGCCACTATTCATGCTAGGAGAGAAGGAGAGACATTTTTTTGGTTGTGGGAAAAGTTAAAGTAAAAAGTTGCATGCCAAGCCTTGGTTATACAAAAAGTTGTCTCCCAACCTTTCACCTCCCATGCATGCAA
>NC_133318.1:7921616-7963648 GCF_012295235.1 Primulina huaijiensis | reverse complement strand
TTATCAACTCCTTGATAATAAGAACGTCAGAACTCAAGTCTGATAGTACCCAACCAATCATGTTAAACGCCTAGCAGCATCGCTTACATGATTCCCTAGGTATCAAATGATAGTGCCTGCAAGAACCATTCAATTATGGTTAGCGTACAGTACGGTCCCTTCAACTCATATATCCCGACCGATTCGACAACCATTGGTTTATCGAGAGTTGTCAATGAATCGATACTATGTGTCATGTCGTAGTTGCATCGATGGTGTAATCTATGAAACCCCTTTCATAATTACCACCATACTCTGATCAGAGATTTCAAACTACATATACATGAAAAACACATAGGATATCCATACCCGTAGGTAAGCGGTGAATCCCCGACTACAATGCATCGACTCCTATATGTTTCGACAGAACACCCAACCTTGCCACCTGATGACCCCATGAGAGTCGGTAAACAAGTCAAAGTGTAATTCTAGCACATAGAGTCTCAATGTTGTCCCGGGTCATAAGGACTAATAGTGTACAACTATAAACTAGGACTTTTCCACTCGATAAGTGAGAACCACTTAGAAAGTCCTTTGATGGAGGGTTGTTCAGTGCACTCTACCAGGAGCACCTATCTGCATGCTCGGACATCACAATGTCCCCTACCAATGAAACATGGTACTCACATCGCAGATACTAGTCTCAAGCTCGAGCGGCCTATATCCTTCTTAGCGGCGGCTGAATCAACTAGGAACCGTTTAGAATATACAGTATTCCAAATATGAGTTTCATGATACTCATCATATGAGCATCTCATATTCTTTCTACTATTTGTATATTCAAGGGATTTATCTATGCAACTAGCATGGGTATGTAGATAAAGATGTGCCAAAACAATAATTTCAAATATTATTAAAATAAAGATTGCTTATACATAGAGTTTCATTGTGAACACTCGGCCAACACTTGGCTCGACGTGCACCTACTCTAACAAATAAATGTCCTCCTGGGCGGAAAAAGATGTTCGCCCGGGCGGCCAGCGATTTTTAAAAAACGTGTTTTCAAGATTTAAGTGATATAATGCATGAGTTGGTCTCATTTTCTCTCATTTCTCTCCATTCTCTCGGTTCTTTCTCTCAAGGGGATGTTAGGGTTTCATTGCCTTTCATTTCGTATCTTTGATTCAAGCTTGTTGTTGGATTGTGGTGGTGAAACAAGGTTCTTGTGGGTTCAAGAAGCTAAGGTAAGCTTGTTGCTTTGTTTATTCTTGGATTATGATGTTGGGAAATCTTGGGTTTGTTGATGGTGTTGGTTTTATGGATTTAATGGTATGGTTGTTTGATTATTGGGTTATTGATGGTGCAATATATGGTTTATTGTTGTAGGATTTCAACCAAGAGTTTAAAATCAAGGTTTCCAAGTGTAGTAAGTGGATTTTCATTTATTGTGCTCACATGATAATATATGTATTGTGTTTCAATGGTTTTAACATGTTATTCCCTTCAATTTGATTCATGCTATGTATTAATACACTTTGTTGTATATTAGAGGCATTTTTGTCTCAATTATGTTAAAGGGAATACAAAAGAGAATAGAGTCTTCAAAGTGTTTGTTTTAATGCCAAAGAGAGAATTCAAATGATTTATTAGATTGATAGATACATATTCAGAGATTGCATGCAATTAGTTGATCAACGACCATAGGCTTATATCCCGACAGAGTAATCGATTTATATTGATGGGATATAGGTACAAAGACAGAGATACTATATAGATATCAATCCATCAGAGAAAAGAGAAATATCATCGTTATTGTTATTCATTCTATGATATTCATGTTTCAGAGTTGTGGGGACCCGGGGTCTAACTCGATTATCATTGGGATTAAATGGATCTTTGCGAGAAAATGTGGGTCAAAAATTTGCTTTTAACATAACACACATACATAAAATTTATTTCATTTCATTAAAAGCAAATACATGTCTCGTTTCGTTCATACAATCAAACTAGTGTTTAAAAGTATTAATACATGTCTAATACAACAACTAGTTTCTTCTGCTACGCCCGTGATCACCACGCTATCACCTCTCAATCATCCTCGTCTCGACCCTGATCCTGCCCCACCTGTTGTTATGCACACATACAGACACAACAACAGCCGGAAACTCCGGTGAGAATAAATCCCAGTATAAAACAATGTATACATGCATATACACAAGATAAATCATGAACATGCTATCATGAATGTAAACAATAGGAATATGTTCCATAGTCTATGAAACACAACTAATCTAAATCAGGCAACGTAAATCAAATTCATATCTTTGACTCGACTCTAAGTCTAGGGATCCCGGTGTGAATAAGACGTAACAAGTCTCCCACCTACTCTCCCAATCGGGGTGGAGGTACGTCTTATTCCCAGACTTCGGTCCTCTGTATCGAATGTCTACAATAGGAGTGAATCTTCTCCTACGCCCATCGACACAACCGAACATCCGGCTTGGCTAATCTACCAAGGACTCTCCTATCTCAATGCTTTAAGATAAATCAATAAATAAAGCATAACAAGGTAATAATCATCTAGTATGTGATTTAGGGAAACTCAAGTCGAATCTAGCTCGAGTTGTATCTTCCCGAATCAACATTGAATTATACCTTCCGTTGTTCAGTCTTTATCGTGATCGAAATCTTGAAGTCGAATCTTGTCAATATAAATCTGAAATGGCAATGTCAAATATCACAAGATCAATCTCCAACTCCAACCAATACTAGTACGGTTCAATATCCAATCTCGATACAATTCGACGGCATAACGGCGTAATCTTGCGATACCGATCTACTCAACAACAATCGATACTAAATCACAAATCATAATCAATATCATAAACATTTCAAACTCTGAAAATCTGCATAATTTCATACACATATATACTGGAAAATCGTAATAATCGCATACGGTATCATTACTTCGATCCGGTTTCAAATATACTATCACCATACTCATAAGAACACATAATCTCAATCATATCAAATTCCCCCAACATCTAAACTTCACTTCACGTAAGAAATAAACAAGACTTACATCCTTACGAAGCTATTGAAGAGAGGAGCACGAATCTAGCCTCGGATCGAAAATCGGATGATCGGCTTGTGTGAAATCAATTTCTTAAGCTTTAAGAAAATGTGAGAGTTCACCCATGGATTCCTTCGGTGGTCTAATTCTGAATGAAGGGAGAATGGGAGATTACATGTTATATGCATGGCAAGGACACATGTTTTATTTTTCACTCAACACGTCGCACCGCGGGTGCGGTAGCTTTTCACCGCGGGTGCGCTCAGCTCACGGCATCCCCATCTAAAAATTCAGAAACAGCGACCGCGGGTGAGGTATATCTTGGACCGCGGGTGCGGTGACCCTACTGTAATTCTTCACGTTTCATGAGTTACAACCGCGGGTGCTGTATGTCTTGGACCGCGGGTGCGGTCTCTCTTGTATTCAAAACTCTACTTTCTGCCCTTACACCGCGGGTGCGGTAGAAACTGGGGCGCGGGGGCGGTGTCCTTTCATGCAAACTTCATAATCTCATCTTATCAACCTACAATTCTTGGGCATTACAAGAGTTGATGGTATTTAATGTTTTCAAAGCCATGTTTTACAGAGTATGATATGTATTCATTGCTATGTAAGAGTTCCACTTGCTGAGTTTTATACTCATTTAAGTTATTTCATGTGATGCAGATAAGAGTGACGGGCCAGGATGTTGATTGGAGCCGAGGTCATATGCATAGTAGATGGAAGGAAGAAGGCTATTTTGTTAGAACTTTTGGACATGAGCAAAATAATATTTTGTATTTTGATGCAACGCTTATCTGATCATGTATATATTTTTGATTATATATTGAAATGTATTTTAAATTCTTCTTCCCTTCAAGAAAAATTTTAAATTCTGCTGTTATTTTATAAAATCGGGTCAGAGCGTTACATCTCGGATCACTTTGGTGGCTGCCATCTCCTCTCCCGAAGGCTGTACCACTGAGTAGGCTACATCTAGCCCAACGGTCTTAACTTTGAGAAAATTTGCAAAGACCTCATAAATAAATGAGTGAGTAGCCCCTGAACTATCAGGGCTTTTGTAGCTGAGCCATCTATGAAAATTCTCCCTGAAAGGTTAGAACACTAGGCTGAACCCAATAATCACAAAACTAACTTATAGACATGCAAAGGCCAAAGTTCTTCTAACTTAAATTCCCCAAAAATATTACTGAGTAGAGCATGCAATCCTATCGCAATACTAGGTTCAAAATCTCACCCAAAACATTAAATCCCAAATATAAATTTAAAGCATAAAGGAACCTGTCATAAGAATGGTCTCCGGGTTCGTCTCCGTAGCATGGAGAGCAAACACCCTGCCTTGGGTAGGCAGATTCCTCTTAGGGCACTGCGGTAATATGTGGTCTGTGCTACCACACTTGTAACACTTCCTTGAGCCATACATACATACTCCAGCATGGCAGCGTGTGCACTTGGGACAGATCGGATGCTCAATAGGCTTAGAGACTGCGCGTCCCCACTTCTGCTGCTGCTGGTGGCCTCTGTTTCTGAGCGGGCCATGGAAAGGCCTCTTCTTCTACTGCTGATGCTGCTGAGGAGGAAGGCGGTGTGGTACCTGGACTGGGCGCTTGCCCTGGCGGTCTCTCTCGATATCACGCTGATCTTGCTCTGCAGCTAGAGCTCTGGAGACAACGACCTCATAAGTAGTAGGGTCAGACACCCTAACATCACGGCGCAAGATCGACCGTAGACCCACCAAGAAATGCATCAACTTTGCTTTAGTATCATTCGCGATCAGGGGCACAAAATGACAACCCCTCTCAAACTTACGGATGAACTCCTGATGCGAAAACGGGTGGTCAAGCCCCAAGGAAAGCGTGGGATCCTTTAGAGTTACCGGAGGGACCAATCACGATAGGACGGCTAAAGAAATTCAAAGAGGCACTACAAGGGTTTATGAGCAATAAAGAAGGACTTACAAGCAAGGTGCAGAGTGCTGAAGGGTTCGTGATGCAAGGGAGTAAGTTTGGGAGTCATAAGAACACCATTCAAGTGATGAACGAAGAAAACACCCAGAATGCCCCGCGCCCGAGCGGTAAAATACTACCACCCGAGCGCCAAACGGACTGACCAAGAGATGATTTCCAGAACACTCGGCGCTCGAGCGGTCATTTTCTACCGCCCGAGCGCGAATAGCCAGAAGACCTGGCGCTCGAGCGGTCAAATTCTGCCGCCCGAGCGCGCCTGCTGCGAGAAGAAAATCTAGTTTCCTTGGTAAGAATCCTAATTATCTTGGTAACTTGATTTTGAGTATCTTTTAGATTGTACACAATATTATGGACGAAAATTTGAACACTTTGGAGATTATTATTATTGAGTTTATCAAAGTTTTGAGTTTTCTCTCAACTTTTTCAAGGCTTTAGTTTTGTTTTCAAAAATCAAACTTATCAAAGTTTTTAACTTTGTGGCGTTTGTCGATCGTGCTTGTGCGGATTGTCTTAGACTTGTTCTTTGAAGGTTCGTCATAATTTTCAATTGTTTATCTCGTAATTATTTGTTGCTAAACTTCGTAGTTTAGAGGTGAAAATCACAACACACACACTTGGTTCAAAAGATCGGGACAACACGGATTCCTTGTTCGATATTAAATTGAGGACGCGCTTCATATTTAATCGTGTTTGCTTTTATTCGTACGTGGATTCACATCAACTCCGTAACAGTCAGATCTCCCTGCCTCAGGCTCATGAATTCCGTGGTCAACCTGGTTCCTCATTAAAATACTTGGAGTAGAATACCTCCGTAAAGCGTGCCCAACTCAGTGTAGCCAAGTTTAGGGCTACTGATGCTCCTTCCCACCACAAGCGGTCATCTCCTCCGAATAAGTAGGTGGCACAACGAACTCTTTCTGCATCTCCAAACTCCATAAACTCGAAGATAACCTCGAGGGACTTGATCCAGCCCTAGGCAATCATGGGGTCCGTCGTCCCTGAAAACTCCTTAGGACGTATCTTCATGAATCTCTCATAAATAGCTTCGGCCCCTGTCGGCCTAGCTGCAACCGCGGCATTGTTCCCCGCAAACTGTGCGAAGAACTACGTCATCCCATCCAGCATCTGGGCGTTCATGTCCGGTGGAGGGGGTGGAGGTCCGTGCCTCTCTTGACTCTGATCCTCACCGTCCTCATGACGGTGCTCAGCATCTCTGGTGCGCTCGAGAATGCGTCTAGGAGGCATACTGTTCCATACATATAACCCATACGTAACCAACATGCATAATTCCATAATTTATTTAAATTAAAATAAATAATGAGCAATTTAAAATCGGAGCGTAAAAATAATTCATGAGAACTTGCAGTTAAAACAATTCATGCTTTAAAAGAATGCATAAATGTAAAACTTACAGACCGAAGACGTGACTTCGTGAGCTTCTCGAGGTCAGTAGTAGTACAACTCTTTACAGAACCATTGCTCTGATACCACCTGTAGAGGCCTCTAAATAGTACTTGAAAATTTGCGGAAAAATTTAAAAATTTTCTCTTTCATTAATTAAAATGCCTCATTCATAAATAAACTGATAAATAAAGTTTGATGTTCAAAATAGCAGCGGAAGTAAATGTTTGTTTGTTTCCACTACTGCCGACCCAAGCTAGCTCACTGGCCCCCGCCCTCGGTTCCGACATCATCAGTACCTACAACAATCAAGTCTAGTGAGTCTAAAGACTCAGCTTGCATATATCGTAAATAACAAGTAATAATAATAAAATCGCATGCAAAGTGAAAATATCATGTCATGAGTAAATGAAATACGTCCATAACTGAACTGAAAATCGCATCATGAATAATTAATATTACGTGCATAACTGAACTGAACTAAACTGAAAGTAGTAAGTGAAAAGTTTGCTCCGTAGAGCCCTGTCATAAAATAACGTGTAATAATTTTCTGTTGAGATTTTGTTATACGCAAGTGGCCCCTGAACTGAACTGAATTGAACTGATCAGTAACTGACGACCGGGTGAAAAAATAATCGTCTGATCAGACTAATGCCACAGTATACTGGGTGGTACAAAACTGAACTGACCGGTAGCTGGCGACCGGGTGAAGTAATAATCTCATGATAGTAAAGTGACCACAAGCAATATCGCATAAATCTCAAAATGAATATGTTGCACGTAATATAATCAAATAACGTAATTAAATATCCTGTATTTATTATACCAAAGGGGTTGGATCGTTCCCAGGCTCGCTGCAACCTAATTATGTCATGAAAAATTTGCAAATGATTTACTTGACCAAACTTTGTAATTGAATACAAAAACGAGACAAAAACGCCACTGACTTAGTATTTAATCATGACTCCGAGCCAACCCGAACCAACACCAAACCAATGTTTAGTCATGATTAAAATACTCTTAAAATGATGAAATAATGCTCCTAAATTTACAGTACTCGAAATTTAGTGAATGGAGGCCAAAACTGTGAAACGCTCTTTCGAGATTCATTTTGGCACATTGCACCGTAAATTATTGTACGACCTCTAAAATGATCCGAATCACAAACGGCCAAAAACATGTCCTTCTTAACTTGATGAGGCACTGTCCAGTCCAAGGCCATAGGCTAAAAGCCAACCAAGAACCCGGAACTCGCCTCTGAACTGTAGCACGCTTGCTGTCAAAAATTACAGCAGCTGTGCCTTCAATTTCTTGTGTCGTTTTCGAGACTAAATGTAACGCTCTGACCCGATTTCATAAATTAACAGCGGAATTTAAAATTTTTCTTGAAGGGAAGAAGGATTTAAAATACATTTCAATATATAATAAAAAATATATACATGATCCAAAAGTTCTAACAAAATACCCTTCTTCCTTCCATCTACTATGCATATGACCTAGGCTCCAATCAACATCCTGGCCCGTCACTCTTATCTGCATCACATGAAATAACTGAAATGAGTATAAAAATCAGCAAGTGGAACTCTTACATAGCAATGAATACATATCATACTCTGTAAAACATGGCTTTGAAAACATTAAATACCATCAACTCTGAAACATGAATATCATAGAATGAATAACAATAACGATGGTATTTCTCTTTTCTCTGATGGATTGATATCTATATAATATCTCTGTCTCTGTACCTATATCCCATCGATATAAATCGATTACTCTGTTGGGATATAAGCCTATGGTCATTGATCAACTAATTGCATGCAATCTCTGACTATGTATCTATCAATCCAATAAAACATTTGAAATCTCTTTTGTACATTAAAACAAACACTTTGAGTGCTCTTTTCTTTGGCATTCCCTCTTATAAAATTGAGACATATAAAGCAGCTAATATACAACAAAGTGTATCAATACATAACATGAATCAAGTGGAAGGGAATAGCATGTTAAAACCATTGAAATACAATACATATACTTCATGTGAGCACAAGGAATGAATTCCACTTACTACACTTGGAAACCTTGATTATAAACTCTTGGTTGAATTCCTACAACAATAAACCATATATTGCACCATCAATAACCCAATAATCAACCAACCATATCATTAAATCCATAAAACCAACACCATCAACAAACCCAAGATTTCCCAACATAATCCAAGAATAAACAAAGCCACAAGCTTACCTTAGCTTCTTAAACCCACAAGAACCTTGTTTCACCACCACAATCCAACAACAAGCTTGAATCAAAGATAGGAAATGAAACCCTAACCTCCCCTTGAGAGAAAGAACCGAGAGAATGGAGAGAAATGAGAGAAAATGAGACCAACTCATGTATTATATCACTTAAATCTCGAAAACACGTTTTTTGTACTGTGCTGGGCGCTCGGACGGTCATAAATTACCGCTCGGACGTGGACCATACTGTCCGATACCAAACTTTCAGAATCAGTGGCGCTCGGGCGGTCATTTCTTACCGCACGGGCGCCGCTCTGCGCACAGCCGCCTCAAAGATCGCCTCCGAAACGCTTCTCCAATTGGCCTCATGTCATTTGAAGGTCTGACTAAAAAGTTATGCTCAATCTCCCAGCATGTGTCATTGGAGGAACGACGACACACACGACAAACTCCGGGGCGCTATTGGCTTGTCTTCCACAATGATTTGAACAAAACTCAAAACATGAAAGTTACACCTCTATGTCTTATCTAACCACTCCAATTGGCCTCATACCAATTGGATCAACATACAAATTATCATGAATTTAATCGCAACGACACTACAGTATCACCACACATCTTCTATAAACACAATACCATAAATCATAAATCTCAACTCTTAACATCAAAACTATATTTAAACTTAACCAAGGAGTCAATGAACATATTAAATCTTAAACCGTACCGATCACCAAACTTGGATATTAAAATCTCCCTTCCTTAGAGGAATTTCGTCCCCGAAATTGACGTCACTACGCAAACAACTCAGGATGCTTTTCTTCATCTCATCCTCTGGTTCCCACGTGGCTTCTTCAATCAATTGATTCCTCCAAAGGACTTTAACAATGCCGATCTCTTTATGCCTTAATACTTTAACTTTGCGATCCAAAATCTGGACTGGAACCTCTTGGTACGTCAAACTCGGCGTCAAATCCAATGGCTCGTGGCGAAGAACATGGGAAGGATGCGCAATATACTTCCTGAGCATGGAGACATGAAAAACATTATGAACTCTATCAAGATCTGGCGATAAGGCTAACCTGTAAGCTCGATCACCGACTCTGTCCAAGATCTCAAATGGGCCAATGAATCTTGGACTCAACTTTCCCTTTTTGCCGAACCGCATCACACCTTTAAGAGATGCTATCTTCAAGAACACATGGTCGCCAACCTCAAACTGCAACGACCTACATCTTACATCAGCATAACTCTTCTGTCTTGACTGTGCTGTCTTCATCCTTTCTTGGATAACAGCAACAACATCAGCTGTCTGTTGGACCAACTCTGGACCCAACATCTTCCTCTCACCAATCTCGTCCCAATACAAGGAAGATCTACATTTTCTGCCATAAAGTGCTTCATAAGGTGCCATGCCAATCGTCGCCTGGTAACTGTTATTGTACGTGAACTCAACAAGAGGAAATTTGGAATCCCAACTACCAGGATAGTCTATAGTACAAGCTCTAACCATATCCTCCAAAATCTGAATAACTCTCTCTGATTGACCGTCACTCTGAGGATGATATGCTGTACTGAATGCTAACCGTGTACCCAAGGCGCTATGTAAACTCTTCAAAAACTCTGAAGTAAATCTAGGGTCACGATCAGACACAATCGACACAGGAACACCATGAAGTCTAACAATCTCTGCTATGTACTCTTCGGCATACTGGTTCATGGAATACGTTGTCTTGACTGGGAGAAAATGAGCTGACTTAGTCAACCGATCAACGATAACCCAAATAGAGTTATAGCCTTTCTGCGTTCTGGGAAGACCAGTCACGAAGTCTATCATAATATGCTCCCATTTCCATTGAGAAATCGGCAATGATAGCAATGTCCCAGCAGGTCTCTGGTGCTCGATTTTCACCTGCTGACAGGTTAGGCACTGAGAAATAAACATGGCAATATCTTTCTTCATACCTGGCCACCAATAGAGTCTACGAAGATCTTGATACATCTTGGTGCTACCTGGGTATATCGAGTATGGCGCGGTATGAGCCTCTGTCAAGACGTCTCGCTGAATATCAACACCAACAGGAATACAAATACGGCCTCTGAATGTCACCAAACCATCTCTATTCGTCCCGAACTCTGAATTACCTCTCTCCTCTGCTCTGGCTCTCAACTCTGTCAACTGTACATCATTGGCCTACTCTCTACGGATCCTGTCCTTCAATGTAGCTCGAATTACCAACGTTGAAAAGCGAGCAATGGTTCCTGGAACCACCAAAGCTATCTCTTCTCGTTCCAAGTCTAACAACAACGACTTCTGGATCATAAAACTCAAAGAGGAACTTGACTTACGGATCAATGCATCTGCTACAACATTCGCCTTCCCAGGGTGGTAACTAATCTTCACATCATAATCTGTGACAAGCTCTAACCACCGTCTTTGCCGCATATTGAGTTCCTTCTGGGAAAACAAATACCTTAAACTCTTGTGGTCCGTGAAAATTTCACACTTTTTGCCATATAAATAGTGTCTCCAGATTTTCAGGGCGAAAACTACAGCTGCCAGTTCCAGGTCATGCGTAGGATAATTTTTCTCGTAGTCTTTCAATTGACGAGAAGCATAAACTATAACCTTTCCACGTTGCATCAGCACTGCACCAAGACCCTTCTTCGACGCATCGGTAAAAACAACAAAGTCCTCTGAACCACTGGGCAATGCAAGTACCGGAGTTGTCGTCAACTTATCTTTCAACTCCTACAATCCTCTTTGGCATTCATTGGACCACTCAAACTTCACAGTCTTCCTCGTCAAATTGGTTAAGTGAAGGGCAATTTTGGAAAAATCTGAAATAAAACGACGATAATAACCCGCCAAACCAAGAAAACTGCGTACCTCTGATACAGTGGTAGGGATAGGCCACTTCTGTATCGCCTCTATTTTCGCTGGATCAACAGCTAGCCCATCCTTTGAGACAACATGGCCTAAGAAAGAAATCTGCTCTAACCAGAACTCACAATTATTGCAACTTAGCATACAACCTCTTCTCCCTCAACAATTGAAGAACAACTCTGAGGTGCTCTGCATCAAGCTCTCTGGTCTTGGAATAAATCAATATATCATCGATGAAAACAATGACAAAGCTATCCAAATACGGCTTGAACACCCGGTTCATAAGATCCATGAAGACTGAAGGAGCATTAGTCAGACCAAACGACATCACAAGAAATTCGTAATGACCGTACCTGGTCCGAAACATCATCTTAGGGATATCAGACTCCCTAACTTTCAACTGATAATAGCCAGATCGCAGATCAGTCTTCGAAAACACGGTAGCCCCCTGCAGTTGATAAAAAAGATCGTCTATTCGCGGCAACGGATATTTATTCTTGATAGTCACTTTGTTGATCTCTCTATAATCAATGCAAAGCCGCAAAGACCCATCTTTCTTTTTGACGAAAAGAACCGGAGCTCCGCAAGGCGAAGAACTCGGCCGAATAAAACCTTTATCCAATAGATCCTGCAATTGCGGCTTCAACTCTTTCATCTCTGTAGGGGCCATTCTGTACGGAGCCTTAGAAATAGGAACCGTACCCGGAACTAGATCAATCACAAACTCTACATCTCTGTCCGGCGGTAAACCCGGCACATCATCCTCAAATACATCAGACAACTCTCTCACAACATCAATATCATCAATATTCAACTTCACAATTCTATCCATATCCACAATCGAAACCAAAAACCCATCACAACCTCTAAACAACAACTTCTTAGCCTCAAGACACGAAATAAAAGGAAGGACCAGCGAAGTACCTGCACTGGCGAGCATACCTTCCTTATTTCCATCATCTGCAAATTTCACCGTCTTAGCAACGCAATCAATCACTGCATGGTAAGTTGATAGCCAATCCAAGCCAAGTATAATATCAAACGCAACCATCGAAATAACAATCAAATCGGCAAAAACCACTCGCCCATCGATTTGAACAGAACATGCATACACAATAGACGTCGCGCACAACACATCTCCCGAAGGCAATACAACATTAAACTGGAGGGGAAGAATAGAAGGAACTAAACCCAAAGATCTCAAAAATAGTTCAGACATAAAAGAATGATTAGCACCTGTATCAATCAATGTCGTAGCTACTCTGCCTGAAATTAAGATAGTGCTAGAGATCACAGAAGAATCAGGGTTTATACTTTCCTTCGTCATGGTGAAGATGCGACCCTGCACCTTCTCTTTACTCGAGCCTCTCGGACAAGCCTTGGCTATATGGCCTGCAGTGCCACAACGGTAGCAAGTATGAGTACCAAATCTGCACTCTCCCCGATGATGCCTACTACACTTTGGACACAACGGCTTCTCTGGATCAGATGAAACTGTCGGTGCTTTAGAACTCGGCTCTATCTTGCCTTTCCCCTTAAAATGGTCCTTTCCTCTTTGGCTCGAACCTTGACCTCTTTGAGCAACAAACTGCTGCTTCGCCTGTCTCTCTCTGGCAATGTCTTTCTCATCTTGCTCGGCTAACAAAGCCTTAGCCACAATCTCTTTAAATGTCACAGCCTTAGACATATTGATGTCCCTCCTGATCTCTGCTCAAAGGCCTCTAATGAAATGAGCACCCTTGTCTTTGTCATTGGAGGCAATATATGGGGCAAACAGACAACCCTCCTCAAACTTCAAGATGTACTCGCCAACATTCATACCTCCTTGACGAAGCTCTAAAAATTCAG
Source organism: Primulina huaijiensis (assembly GCF_012295235.1). Taxonomy (NCBI): domain Eukaryota; kingdom Viridiplantae; phylum Streptophyta; class Magnoliopsida; order Lamiales; family Gesneriaceae; genus Primulina; species Primulina huaijiensis. The sequence continues at coordinate 7,950,256 of NC_133318.1, read as the reverse complement.
TCACCTTCCGAGCTCGAAGTGCATCTGGGAAATACTTGTCATAGAAAAGATCAGTGAACTCTTGCCACTTCAATGCCGGAACATCAACACCTACCTTGGTAGCATTCCACCAAATACGTGCAGCTTTGACTAGCATGAATATTGTACAACCCACTCTGTCCTTGTCTTCATAATTGAGATGATCAAATATCGCCTCAAGTGCTTTAATCCACTCTACGGCCACCAATGGATCAGTGCTTCCTGCAAACTCAGGCGGATCCATTCTCTTAAAAGCAGTAAAAATCCCATCAGTTCCAACCGCTTGAACCACTTGGCCTCTACCTTGACCTGTACCTTGCAAACGGACCAACTGTTGGATCTGCTCACTATGAACCTTGGCTTGCTCTTTCAATAATTTGCCGAACTCGTCAACAACTCTCGATGAGGGGCTATCCTCACCCTCTGAGGCTTTTCTCTTAGGAGGCGTTAAATCCTACAATGTGCTCACACAATACATATCAACCAATAACAATACATAGATGAAGAAGACATACCCGGACTTTTGAAAGTAGACGAAGTCATATGCATTGGTCCGAAGAACGTTGCTCTGATACCACTAAATATAACGCTCTGACCCGATTTCATAAAGTAACAGCAGAATTTAAAATTTTTCTTGAAGGGAAAAAGGATTTAAAATACATTTCAATATATAATAAAAAATATATACATGATCCAAAAGTTCTAACAAAATACCCTTCTTCCTTCCATCTACTATGCATATAACCTCGACTCCAATCAACATCCTGGCCTGTCACTCTTATCTGCATCACATGAAATAACTGAAATGAGTATAAAACTCAGCAAGTGAAACTCTTACATTGCAATGAATACATATCATACTCTGTAAAACATGGCTTTGAAAACATTAAATACCATCAACTCTGAAACATGAATATCATAGAATGAATAACAATAACGATGGTATTTCTCTTTTCTCTGATGGATTGATATCTATATAATATCTCTGTCTCTGTACCTATATCCCATCGATATAAATCGATTACTCTGTCGGGATATAAGCCTATGGTCGTTGATCAACTAATTGCATGCAATCTCTGACTATGTATCTATCAATCCAATAAAACATTTGAAATCTCTTTTGTACATTAAAACAAACACTTTGAGTACTCTTTTCTTTGGCATTCCCTTTTATAAAATTGAGACATATAAAGCAGCTAATATACAACAAAGTGTATCCATACATAACATGAATCAAGTGGAAGGGAATAGCATGTTAAAACCATTGAAATACAATACATATACTTCATGTGAGCACAAGGAATGAATTCCACTTACTACACTTGGAAACCTTGATTATAAACTCTTGGTTGAATTCCTACAACAATAAACCATATATTGCACCATCAATAACCCAATAATCAACCAACCATATCATTAAATCCATAAAACCAACACCATCAACAATCCCAAGATTTCCCAACATCATAATCCAAGAATAAACAAAACCACAAGCTTACCTTAGCTTCTTCAACCCACAAGAACCTTGTTTCACCACCACAATCCAACAACAAGCTTGAATCAAAGATAGAAAATGAAACCCTATCCTACCCTTGAGAGAAAGAACCGAGAGAAAAGAGAGAAATGAGAGAAAATGAGACCAACTCATGTATTATATCACTTAAATCTCGAAAACACGTTTTTTGTACTGTGCTGGGCGCTCGGACGGTCATAAATTACCGCTCGGGCGCCGCTCTGCGCACAGCCGCCTCAAAGATCGCCTCCGAAACGCTTCTTCCTGTCATAATTTGGAAAAGTAGTAAACATGAAAGTTGTAGCTCTATGTCTTGGCTTGCTTCTCCAATTGGCCTCATGTCATTTGAAGGTCTGACTAAAACGTTATGCTCAATCTCCCAACTTGTGTCATTGGAGGAACGACGACACACACGACAAACTTCGGGGCGCTGTTGGCTTGTCTTCCACAATGATTTGAACAAAACTCAAAACATGAAAGTTACACCTCTATGTCTTATCTAACCACTCCAATTGGCCCCATACCAATTGGATCAACATACAAATTATCATGAATTTAATCGCAACGACACTACAGTATCACCACACATCTTCTATAAACACAATACCATAAATCATAAATCTCAACTCTTAACATCAAAACTATATTTAAACTTAACCAAGGAGTCAATGAACATATTAAATCTTAAACCGTACCGATCACCAAACATGGATATTACACTAACGGCCATTGGGGCTTGAACCACTAACCAGAACCTCTTACCAACATCCTAAGGAAAGGTTGGAACCATGGCTAAGGGCCCAACGCCAGCCACAATTCGAACCACACCCAAAACCAACCGAAAAGTCCACCCGAGAGGCACCCTTGCGTGCGTGGGGTATATTGCTTTTGTTGCTGTCCAGTGTCGTTTCAGTGGCCATTTGATTGACCATGGCACGATCTAGAAATCAAGAGGTATGGTATGAACCGTGGCTATGGGCCCGGAGCCAACCAAGATTCACACCACACCACAAAAAAATCGAACTACACTTGCTGTAAAATGAAGGGTCGAAAAGGAGGGGCTGTTCTTGTTTCTTTTGATTTAAAAACCGATTTTACCATGGACCAAGCCTCAAAAGGGCGACTTGGTCACGTCTTAGACATGATAGGGAGGTGTTCTAACCATGTCTATGGGCCCCTATGGCAACCAAGATTAGAAACTCTCCCTTGACAGCAACATGACAGAAAACGAAGCACAATATGGCACTAAGGATGAGTTGCTGTCAATACTGAATTTCCAACGAGTATGGGGCTCGAATATTGGACCAACGTGGTCTTGACACACCCTAGTACGTGTCTAGATACAGCCTTGGGAGCCTGGACACGAGCCAACCACCTGTGCTCAAAGAAACTAGCAAACCGTGAAGAATGAAATGGAGGAAAGCCGTGTAGAATTTTCACAATGAACTTGCTGTCGTAATTTCGGTTTTTGATTGAAAACCATGATCATGTAGTGTTTAAAAATCATAATACGACTTGATTGAGAGCAAATGGGAACATATACATGCCTGTATATTTTTGTTTCGAAAGGAAAACAAACGAACGACGACGCGGCGCGTAGGAGGCGGAGTATTCTCCTTTTTCTTGTTTCCTTCGATTTTTTTTCTCTCTTGTTCTTGCTAGGAGGCTCACGATTTTTGCACTGAATAATGCTCTGAAATTCTCTCTAAATTTTGGTGGTATTGATGGGGAGGAAGGATAGGAAAAATATATGGGAAGATTGCAAGATAAAGGGAAGAGAATAATCTTTTCTATCTTCTAATTTGTGAGATATGGAAATAACATTGATATCAAAAGATTTTGAGGGATCATTGTGGTGTGAGAGGGCCAAAAATATTAATCAAAACATGGTAGAAAAATTGCTTAATTAATTTATTTGATAGTGATTTAAAAGTTGGGAGAATATCTTCCTAGAAATGATTAGGGAAAGATAATTAGAAATGAGTTGTCAAATTTTTTGAGTCTAGCAAGGATGATGGCCGATTCTTATGTATCAAATGAGGGTAGATAAGTGCTTAATTAATAATTTGATAGTGATTTAAAAAGGTGGGGAAGATATCTACCTAGAAAAAGTAATGGTAATATAATTAGAAGATAAATTGTCCAACTAATGAAATCTTTTAAAACTAGAGGAGGGGCCGATTTTATTAAGTAAAATAGAGTAGGGAAATTGTTTAAATATTAATTATTGATGATTAAATGTGATAGAATTATCTCCCAAGAAAATGGATAAGGAAAGATATTAAATAATCGGATTGACAACTATTCTTATATTAAATAGAGAGGGGGCCGAAAATCTTAAGTAAAATAAGGGAAAATATTTCTTAATTATTGAATTTTAAATCTCTAGTGTTTTATATACCCATTAAATATTTTAGGGAATTAAGAAATTAATTATTGAACTTTATTTATTACTTATCTCAACTTATTTAGATAATTCTTTAAACCTTCTTTTACATTAAATCAACTTATTATTTATCTTAAATAAATTCTAAGAATATTTTCTTAATATTAAAACTTATCTCTTTACTACAACTTCAGTACGGCCTCACTTATTTAGCTGAAAAAGGTAGCAACTAAACTACTGCATGAAATAAATAAATTTAAAGAAAAAAATTTAAATATTCATGCAATAAAATAATTTTAATTTAAATACTAGAATTATGCATGACTTCTACGTAGTCTGATTTACGGATTCTACAAAACTTGTTAGTGGCAATGCTATCATCGAAAAGTCCGCTATTAAACGTTTGTAATATCCTGCCAAACCAAGAAAACTTCTAACCTATGAAACTGTCTTTGGGATGGACCATTGCTTAATAGACTCAATCTTGGCTGGATCTACCGATATTCCCTTTATGGAAACAATATGGCCCAAAAACGATACCTGTTCTAACAAAAATTCACATTTCTTTAACTTGGCGTACAATTGCTTCTCCCTAAACATCTGCAACACAATCCTCAAATGCTCACGATGAAGATCTCGTGTCTTTGAGTATATCAAGATGTCATCAATAAAAACAATGACAAAAGTACCCAAATACGGCTTAAAGACACGATTCATTAAAATCCATGAAAACTGAAGGAGCATTGGTTAGTCAAAACGACATCACCAAAAATTCATAATGGTCATACCTCGTTCTAAAAGCAGTCTTCGGTATGTCCTTTTTCACCTTCAATTGATGGTAACCGGACTGAAGGTCGATCTTCGAAAACACAGTTGTAATGCCCGAGATTTTTATCATGTTAATCTGAAATGAGGAACTGATAAATTGGTGTGATTTTAGACGGACCATCTCGAGATATGAATTGACATGGCATGAGAATTGTTGAGTGCGTGACCAGAAGGTCTCGCGCATATGCGCGAAGAGTGGGCGCGCATATGCGCGAGCTGTGTGGTTCCAAGATGTGCCGAGACGAAGGACTCGCGCATATGCACGACAAGAGGCGCGCATATGCGTGAGGTGTCCAGTAGCCAAAGTGTTTGTCCAGAGAAGTTGGCGCATATGCACCGAGAGAGGTCACGCATATGCGCTAGCAGCTGAAATTGTCAAGTGCCGAGACAGAGCGTCTCGCGCATATGCGCCGGTGATGGTCGCGCATATGGGCGAGACGTGTTGAACAAAGAATAAGCCACTTGCCCTTGCCATGCAAGATATATATATGAATTGTCTTCATTTCCTTCATTCCTCAGCAGCAATCAACGAGAGAAGCTTCAGAATTTCTTCAAATTTCATCATAGCTTAGATTTTGAATTGTGAAAGATCTAGCCGTCCGATTATCAATCCGAGTGAAGATTCTTGTTCCTCTCATCATAAGCTTTCAAAGAATGTAAGTTTTATTGTTTTCTAGAATGGTTTGAAATTCAGATGTTGGGGGAATTATAGTTTGGTTGATAATATGTGTTCTTGAGTTTACGGTAAACTTATAATTGAAAACAGATTGAAGAAAGGATACCGTATGTTATTGTTCTCATTTTCCAGCATATATGGCATGATTTGTGCAGAATTTGGAGGTTGTGATATGCATATGCTTGTTGTTATGAATTTGTGATATTGATCTTATGATGTTTCAGTTACCGGTATCGCAAGATTACGCCGTTATGCCGTCGAAATGTATCGAGATTGAATATTGATCCGTATGTGTACTCCTTTGAGTTAGAGGTTGATATGGTACATTGTATATATGTCTTTTCAGATTGGATATCGAGATTTCAAGACTTCGACTTGTTCAAACCGAGACTACGACAAGAAAGGTATAAAGCAATGTTGATTCGGGATTGCACAACTCGAATTAGATCCGATTTGAGTTTTCCAAAATCACATACTAGATTGTTTTTAATTTGATACGGTTATGCTTTGTCTATTGAATTATAGCAATGTACATGAGATAGGTAAGTCTTGGTAGAATTGCCAAGTACTAGATGTTCGGTGGTATCGAAGCATAGGAGAAGATCGACTCCGATTGTAGATATTTGATACAGAAAGGACCGAAGTCTAGGAATAAGACGTACCGCCACCACGATTGGGAGGGTAGGTGGGAGACTTGTTACGTCTTATTCACACCGGGATCCCTAGACTTAGATATGAGTCGAGTCAAAGAATAAGAGTCGAAGAGTTTTATTTGTATTCACCAATGTGTCATAATTATTGATTCATGTGTTATGATTTTGTATTTAATTGCATGACATGCATGTATACATGTTTTATTCTGGGATTTGTTCTCACCGGAATTTCCGACTGTTGTTGTGTCTGTATGTGTGCATAACAACAGGTGGGACAGGATCAAGGTCGAGACAAAGATGAGAGATCGAGATAGCGTGGAGATTTCGGGCGGAGAAGAAGAACTAGTGGTTTAATACTAGACATGTATTTAAATTTGAAACACTAGTAGGATACTTGTAGTTGAACAAGTAAATGATACTTTGAGTTAAATAATATGATAACATTATGTATAATTTATATACACTTGTTTATACTTGTTAAAAAGCAAAATTTTGACCCACATTTTCTAGAAAAGATCCACTTAATCACAAAGATAATTGTGTTAGAGCCCGGGTCCCCACAACAGGTGGTATCAGAGCGATAGATCCTTTAGACTGAAATAGAATAGAATGAGCGGGGGTAGAACAAATTTTTCTTCCTTGCTCTGATTGTGCTAGCATGATCTATTGCTTTCACTATTATATGTTGTATTGTTATCTGAGTTGATTACAGCATCTATTTGCAAAGACTGAATTAGAACCGATTCTGGATCAGAGGTATATGATCAGAGGAGGATTGAGACAGATTGTATAGATTGTGTACAAATCCGTTTGATAATCAGATATGCCTCCTCGAAGAGAAGTAGTGCCTGTGCGTCCGGTGCCAGAACAGGGCAGTACTTCGAATGATCCTATGGATTTTACTGCAACACCGATGGAGACACTACTGAAACAGTTTCAATCCTTCAAACCGCCGATACTGAAAGGTACTGAGAGTGCTATTGATTGCGAAAGCTGGTTAGATGACATCGAGATGTTATTTGAGTCCCTTGACTATACCGATGAGCGTCGAGTGAAGTTAATTGGGCATCAACTGCATGAAGTCGCAAAGAATTGGTGGTTTAGCACAAAGAGAGCGTTGGAGCATCGTGGCACAGAGATCACTTGGAAAGTCTTTAAAGCAGAGTTTTATCAACGCTTCTTTCCCGTGTCATACAGAAAAGATAAAGGTGCTGAATTTGCCAATCTGAGACAGGGACCGTTGAATATCGAAGAATATGTGGCAAAGTTCTCGACATTGCTCAGATTTGCTCCTCACGTTGCAGAGAGTGACGAGGCCGTTGCAAATCAGTTTATCAATGGCTTGAATCCTGATATCTTTACCTTGGTGAACACTGGCAGACCGAACAATTTTGCAGATGCCTTGAACCGAGCCAAGGGAGCAGAAGCAGGCCTGATTAAGCAACGAGGACTATCGTATGCTGCTCCGGTTCCAAGACCACCACAACCCTCTTTTCAATCACCTCCCAGATTCGAGAGAGGTGGTAGTAGTAGTGGCAAGAAAGATCAAATGAAAGCTCGAGGAAAACAGTTCAAGAGATCAGGGGGTAGTTCGTCGAGCTCCAGTGGGTCACGACAGAGAGGTCCTGGCCAGAGTACAGAGTATACAGGTGTGTATTGCAGTGCTTGTGGAGGCAGACATGCCACTGAACAGTGTCAGGGCGTGATGGGTCATTGCAACATCTGCAGACAGCAAGGACACTTCGCCAGGGTTTGTCCACAGAAAGGGGTACAGCAAGCTCAGAGTGTAGGAGCATCTGGTTCCGTAAATCAGCCTGAGAGGCAAGCTTCATCTGTTCATTTCTTTCAGCCAACCCCTACACAGACCCAGCCCCGAGCCAGAGGTAGCCAGACAGTGAGCCAGCCTCCTAGAAAACAGGCTCGAGTATTTGCACTGACAGAAGAGCAGGCCCAAGATGCACCAGATGATGTGATCGCAGGTAACTGTTTTCTTTGCGGCTATCCTGCCTATGTATTGATAGATACAGGTGCATTTCATACATTTATATAAGAACGTTTTGCATTGATACATGCATTGCCTGTCGAGTCATTATCTGCAGTAGTGTCTGTTACTTCTCCGTTGGGAAGTGGTCTTATATCCGTGACTTCAGTTAGACAGTGTATGCTACAGTTCGAGGGTCACGAGATTGAATTAGACTGTGTTGTGCTTGGGCTATCTGATTTTGATTGTATTGTAGGTATTGACATGTTAACAAAGTACCGAGCCACTGTAGATTGTTTCCAGAAGATTGTCAGGTTCAGACCAGAGATGGGTGACGAATGAAAATTCTACGGTAAGGGTTCCAGATCTCGGATTCCCTTAGTATCTGGTTTGACGATGACACGATTGTTACAGAGAGAAGCAGAAGGGTTCCTTGTCTATTCAGTAGATCTGCTGAAATCGAGCCCGTCATTGGCAGATCTGCCAGTGGTACGTCAGTTTCCTGATGTATTCCCCGACGAGATTCCAGGGTTACCTCCAGCTCGAGCGGTAGATTTTAGCATCGATCTCATTCCAGGAACTGTTCCTATATCCCGAGCTCCATACAGAATGGCACCTATTGAACTGAAAGAACTGAAAACACAACTAGAAGATCTTCTAGCCAAGGGATATATCAGACCGAGTGTTTCTCCTTGGGGCGCTCCAGTGCTATTTGTTCGAAAGAAAAACGGTTCAATGAGATTGTGTATTGATTACCGGCAACTGAACAAGGCGACGGTAAAGAACAAATACCCATTGTCGCGTATCGACGATTTATTTGATCAGTTGCAAGGATATTCTGTCTATTCCAAGATCGATCTGAGATCTGGATATCACCAGTTGAGAGTCCGAGATGTTGAAATACCGAAGACAACATTCCGAACCAGGTACGGACATTATGAATTTAGTGTCATGCCTTTCGGTTTAACAAATGCTCCAGCGGTGTTTATGGGACTGATGAATCATGTCTTTTAGAAATATTTGGATGAGTTTGTAATTGTTTTTATCGATGATATTTTGGTATATTCCAAGAGTATGTTTGAGCATACCGAACACTTAAGAATTGTGTCGCAGACGCTGAGAAATGAGAAATTATATGCCAAGCTGTCAAAATGTGAGTTTTGGTTGAATCAGGTTGTATTTCTGGGTCACGTCATATCCGGAGATGGTAGATCAGTTGATCCCAGTAAGGTTGAGGGAGTGATCCGTTGGTCGAGACCGACATCAGTGCCAGAAATTCGCAGTTTTATGGGTTTGGCAGGTATTACCGTCGATTTATTAAAGATTTCTCGAGTTTTGCTAAACCTATTATGCAGTTGACTCAGAAGAATGCTCCGTTTGTTTTGTCAGAGGCATGTGAGTTAGCTTCTTAGAGTTGAAGAAGAGATTGACCAGTGCTCCTGTGTTGACTATCCCGTCAGGTACTGGTGATTTCGTTGTATATTGTGATGCATCTCACAAAGGGTTAGGATGTATTCTTATGCAGCGAGGACATGTGATTGCGTATGTCTCGAGACAAAATTACAATTCTCGTCCCATTTCAAATTTGAATCGTAACAGTGCAACACAGAATTCAGAAGTAACAGACAGAACTTTTCAGATTTTCAGACTTCAGAGTTTTCATTCGGACACAGCGGAATCAAAGGAATTCGAAGCATAGAAGAAACACATAATTTGATGCGAACACATAATTTGAGATTATCTTTTGTTTATTAAAACATGTTTGAACGAAAATTAACACACAATTGTGATATTATTGAGTTTATACAATAGTTTTTGAGTTTTTCTCTCAAACTTTTTCAAAGCTTTGCTTTGTAATCAAAATCAAACTTATCAAAGTTTTAACTTTGTGGCGTTTGTCGATCGTTCTTGTGCGGATTGTCAAGGGCTTGTTCTTTGAAGCTTCGTTATAAATTTCGGTTGTTTATTTTCTGTGATTATTTGTTGCTAAACTTTTCATAGTTTAGAGGTGAAAATCACACACACACTTGATTCAAAAGATCGGGACAACACATCGATCCTTGCTCGTTATTGAATAGAGGGCGCGATTCGATTTTAATCGTGTTTGTTATTTATTCGTACGAGGATTCGTATCATTTGATATCAGAGCTTTTGGTTAATTGAATTCGAGTAAGTTTATCCTTCGTTCTATTATCATATCTAATTATCCTTTAGTTCCGATTTCAGATCTGTTTTGTTCATAATTCTTCGTCGTTCGTGAATCTGTGATACACGAAATTTTGTGTCTTATTTATTTTTCTTTGAGTTTTCTGAATTCTTAGAGTAAAAAAAAATACCAAAAATCCGAAAATTCACCAGTATTTCTTATTGGTATTTTGTTCTATTTTCTTTATAAAGTAATATTCAATTGTATCTCATAGTAAAAAAAAAAAAATTATACCTTCAAATTTCTTGTCTACGCAGTCCAAGTGAGTCGATCACATTTGTTCACAAGTTGAACTTGATTGTTTGATATACGCAAATACAAAGCTTGAGCACCTTGAGGGAACCCGCGAATTTGAGTGAAAATACTTGAGTGCGAGTGAATTTTCTTTGGAGTGAACGGTGAGTATTTGTTGTGAGGAAAAAAAAAATTAGAGAGGAGTGACAAGCGACTTTCTTTGGAGTGACCGTGAGCATTTTGGTGAGGAACATATTGTTTTCTACTAACGTTTTCTTCAGGTGCAAACTGAAATTAAATGGAGAGGGAGGTAGGAGATAGTTCGAACCCGGGGTTATCTAAAGTACAAATGGAGGCGTTATTTGGGCATTTTAGTAGGATGTTGAGAACCGAGTTAGCGCCGTTACATGAGCGGTTGGATAGGCTTGAAGTTAGTACTAGTGGAGATAAATCTAAGCCTAAAAATATGGGTAGGGGAGAAGAAGAGGAAGAGTATGATTTGGGAGAAGATGAGGAGAGCCAAAACGAAAATTGGGGTTGGAATGGAAGAGGTAGAGGATTTGGTAGAGGGAAAAGAGAGGCCGTAAGGGGTAGATATAATGGGAATAGGGAGGATGGAAACATGGGTAGTATTAAGATGAAAATTCCATCGTTCCATGGGAAATCTAACCCGGAGGCATACTTAGAGTGGGAAAAGAGGGTAGAGTTTGTGTTTGAATGTCACCACTACTCCGAGCAAAAAAAAGTTAGGTTGGCAGTGGTGGAATTTCTAGACTATGCTCTCATTTGGTGGGATCAACTAGTGACTACTAGGAGGAGGTATAATGAGAATTCCATTGAAACTTGGGATGAGATGAAGAGGGTCATGAGGAAAAGGTTTGTGCCCAACCACTACTATAGGGAGATGTTTAAGAGACTACAAACTTTGAGGCAAGGGGTGAAGAGTGTTGAGGACTACTATAAGGAGATGGAAGTAGTCATGATTAGGGCCAATATTGAGGAAGATACTGAGGCGACCATGGCACGTTTTCTTTGTGGTTTGAACAGGGAAATACAAGATCAAGTTGAGCTTCGACACTACTTGGATCTAGACGAGATGGTGCAAATGGCCATAAAAGTGGAGCAACAACTCAAAAGGCGTGGAGTTGGCCGCACCAATCCAACTAGGGGTTCATCATCTTCATGGCAATTAAATGTGGTGAAACATGAGGAGAACAAGGCGGTGACCAAGCCCAAATTTGAGACCAAAAAAGAGGCACCTAAACAAGGAGTGCAAAGTAAATCTGAAACTCCTTCTAATCGATCTAGAGATGTTAAATGTTTTAGGTGTCAAGGGTTAGGTCATATTGCTAGTGAATGCCCTAATAAAAGGGTAATGACTCTAAATGACTATGGTGAGTATGAGTCTCATAGTGAGGGTGATGATGATGAGATGCCTGCATTAGAGGATCCTGACGAGGGTTATGAGGCAGTTGTAGGTGAAGCACTAGTGCCTAGGCGAATTATGAGTGCCCAAGTCAAGGAAGAGGAGACTAACCAAAGAGAGAACTTGTTCCATGCTAGGTGTTTTGTAAATCAAAAGGTTTGCAATTTAATCATAGATGGGGGGAGTTGTACTAATGTGGCTAGTGTTGAAATGGTGGAGAAATTGGGGTTACCTACATTAAAGCACCCTCAACCATATAGGCTTCAATGGTTGAATGATTGTACGGAAGTGAAGGTTAACAAACAACTGCTAGTGCCTTTTTCTATTGGGAAATATGTGGATGAGGTCTTGTGTGATGTGGTACCGATGCATGCTTGTCATATCTTGTTGGGTAGACCGTGGCAATATGATAGGCGAGTGACACATGATGGGTGCAAGAATAAGTATTCATTTGTATTGAAGAAGGAATCCATTGTATTACTTCCTTTGTCCCCAAAGCAAGTGTTGGAGGACCATTTGAAAAAAAAGAAGAGATATGAGGCCGAAAAAAAGAGTGAACTAAAAAGTGAGATGGCCTTTGAGAATAAAAATGAAATGGCTGAAAGAAAGAGTGATCAAAGGAGTGAGACGGCCATACAAGAGAAAAATGAGAGAAAAGAAAATGAGAGGAAAGAAAATGAGAGGAAAGAGGCCAAAAAGAAATCATATATGGCCCAAAAAAGTGAGTTGAAACAATTGATGCACACACATGAACCACTTGTGTTGATTGTTTATAAGGAGATCCTCTTTAACACAAGTGATATAGCCGGGTCTCTTCCGAGCGTTGTTGTTTCACTTTTGCAGGAATTTGAAGATGCAAAAGGTAGACCCAGCAAAAGCTGCAGCAATCAGAGATTGGATTGTGCCGCAAGATGCATCAGAGTTCCGTAGTTTCCTTTGACTAGCAGGATACTATCGGAATTTTATTCATGGATTCTCCTCCATAGCAGTTCCACTCACATCATTGACGAAGAAGAATGTTATGTATGTGTGGAGCGAGGAATGTCAGAAGAGCTTCAATACATTAAAGCAATCTCTTATTTCAGCACCAGTATTAGCCATGCCTAAAAATGTCTTGGCATACGAGACATAGTTTATTCTTTGATTATATTTTTTTTTTTAATAATATTGTGCATAAAAAAATAGAGTTTTGTCTTTCTAGACTAATGTTATTTATGATAAGATTTATATTATCTCCAAACATGATCTTTTTGTTTAAAAGAGTTTATTTCATAATGAAACTTTTGTTTCCATATTTTGTAAGCATCTATTCAATGAATAATTTTAGGTTAAAGAACATATATATTGAAGAATAGAGGCTGTATAAAAGAGACTTTTGACGATGAGAGAAAAAGAGAGAGCAATAAAAATAATTAAACACATAATTTATGTAATAAACACGCATTTAATGCTTTAAAACAATTTAATAAAATACCAAAGAAATTTAATAACTTGCATGCATGTGGTTTACTTGAACCTTCAAATTTTCGGGACGTTACAATCTACCCCCCTTAAATTGAATTTCGTCTCCGAAATTCGCTTATCCTCGATAAACAAAAAGTTTAGACTTAGTTCTAGTATCCTAATAGCACACGCATCCGCTGCGCTACTCTGATCAAATAATAAATCTTAGGGTGTCCTTATGTCTCGTCACTCCTAATTAAATTTGACTCCAAAAATCCTCGTTTGTGAATCGCAACGTAAAACTACTTATGGCGACTAAGTTCTATTTTCCTAACACCTCGAATTTTGACTTACTTCGCAATTCCTCATACTAGAAATGGATGTCCAACTTTATCGTATCTTACATTTTTTATACTATACCCGTAATATTCATCGACCTGTTACATTAGCATTTATGCAGTTCAACTTAAGAAACCTTAGCACCAAAAGTTACTGATCGACTTCTATCCTCGATAATACATTTAAAATTTAAACCTTACCTCAGCCCCATAACAATATTAGCCTAAAATCCTTGAATTGAATCCTTATCTTACGGCACCAAACTTTCGTAACATAACTATTTATAAGTACATCATCAATATAAAATTGTTGCAAATCTTAATCTTCGAGTAATGTTAATCCATAAAATCCAAAATGTATGATACCGATCTTTTACCTAAATAATGAAATCATTCTAGTACCAATTTCATGCTTAAACTATTATATTCCCAATTTCCATAAAGTTGAGGCCTAAGACCCTTGGATTTTCTTCATTGGAACAAATGTCGCATTCTTACGTATCCTTAATGCTTAATTAATATTAGTGTATAAAACTTAATAAGTTATCCCATGGTAACATTAGACTAACTTTAATAAATCAACTTCACTTATAACCCATAGAGTTCTAGAATCCCCATATCAAGCTTTTAGATTTCTTACTCGATAAAAATCTTAAAATTCGTTCCTTGGTAACATATGTTGAACACCACTACTCTTTTTTTTTTTTTTTAATTTCACCCAAAATTTCCGTATGAACACACATTCCCATAAATTTGCAATTTAAACTTACGCAACCCAAATAGTTTTGGATTACCTAATTCCAACACAGATATTCACTTATTCCCGAGTTGCTTAATGGATTACAAAAATTCCTCAAGACAAGGCGTTTACCTCAATCCTTACATGCATCTATCGAGTAACCTAACCATCAATCATACCCAACTTTCTAGAAAAATCAAATTCCAACAAAGGTATAGTCCTAATTGTTAAAATCATGACTAAAACTTATGACACATCAAACTTAAATTCCCAACAATTCGTTATTTCAATGTCTACTCTGATAACTTAACTAACTGATCAACTCTACCTTAAATTGTCATCACTTTAAATTCTTAATTTGCCACAACATTATTTCACTAGCGCTTAAATTTTCAAGCCCAAGATTGATTCATCCTAAAATGTCCTTGATTATCATTCCTTATAACCTTATAACCCAATTGTTTCAAGGTTTTAGATATCCATTCAAACCTAAATCATCAAATTTCTTATCCTTTAAACTTTCTCACTTATTGCTAACCAAGTCTCCAAATTTCTTAAAATTGCAAATTAGTTCTTACTTTCCTCGAATATTATCCGATTTGTCCTTAAATCTCGAGAATCCAACAATTACCCATAAGTTCTTGCCGTTCCTAATTCCATTTTATAAGTTTTTCGTAACATAAAGTTCAATAATATTAAGATTAATAGACCCAAGATCAATTCTCATAACCTCAAAAATTACTGATTTTACCCAAGTGTTCTTCAAAAGTTCAAATTTAATGCTCAAAATTTGCAATTTGATCCTTAAAATTCTCGAAGAGTACAATTTTGGCCCTATAACTCTTCGAAATTTACATTTTTGTCCCTATAAAATTTTCAACTTGGCCTCATTAAACCTTAAAATTCTCAAAACTAAAAATTAAATCCCAAAGTTTTGTAAATTCGAAATAGTCCCTTAGAATTTTATTGATGCACTTAGGTCTTCAAATTATTGGTTAATACAGTTAGGTCCTTAAAATTCTCAATCCATGCAATTCAATCCTTAGTTCCCACTAAGTAGAGTATGCATCCTAAATAAATTCTACGTTTTTATACTTCCAAATATCGTCGTAGTTTTCGAATCATTAATCCTTACATGGAATCCTCAAAAATTAATTCAATTAGCAACCACGAACCATCAGTAATTTCTTAGAAATTCTACAAGTCCCAAAAGCATTCGTAATTTCCAAGATTAACTTATGACCCATAAGGAGAACATCAGTACTACTAACCCAAAAATTAATATAGTAGAATCATTTTCAACATTTCCTAACGTCCAATAGTAGAATTCTTATTCATGTCCAATTCCATCACAAAACAGTATGCATGAAAATCATATAATTTCTTATTTCATGTCATAACATGCATAAAAAAATTTTAAAACATTAAATCTCAAAACATAGCGACCGATAAACATGTATTGTAAGCATATATCATGTAAACATGCAGGTGATAGCATTAAAACATTTAAAACATGTAATATCATACAACTTACAGACTTGAGGCTTGAAGACTGAGCGGCAGAAGCTGGCGGTGGCACAACCCTATACAGGACCCTTGCTCTGATACCAACTGAAACATATACTAATTTTAAAAGCGCAGAAATATTTTTTTTAATAAAAGCTCGCATTTTCGAAATAATATTTAAAAATGATCTTAAGTATTTGACAATAAAAATAGTGCGTAAACATAAACGAGTAAAAATTGTGAAAATCATCAGCGTATCAAAACCAGCGTGTAAAAATGTTCATATCATCTCAAATCGCATAAAAACAAAATGCGGAAAACATGTGGTCCTCGGGTCGTGTCACCCCACCAGGTCTGTCTACTCAATGTTCAGCACCTCCAGTCCTCTCAATAACAAGCTCACCTGCATCACACACGCCTAGTGTAGAACCCGTAATTAGACTACGTATAAGCCATGCATAATTCTAGTATTTTAAATTAAATTGACTTCAATGCGTGGATATTTAAATGCTTTCTTTGAAGTTAATTATTCAGTAGTGTAAATTTTATTCTTTTCAGTTCTTTAAGTGAGGCCGGACCGGAGTTGGAGTGAAGAGATAAAATTTAATGTTAAGAAAACATTTCCTGAAATTTATTTAAGATAAATAATAAGTAAATTCATTGTAAAAGAAGGCTTAAGGAATTATTTAAATAAGTTGAGATAAGTAGTAAATAGAGTTCAATAATTAATTCCTTAATTCTTTTAAATATTTAATGAGTAGATAAAACAATAAAGAGTTAAAATACAATATTCAATAAATATTTTCCCTCCTCTTTTATTATAGTATTCGGCTCCAATGATTTAATTTAAAAGTTTAGTTGGCAACCCATTTAATTAATAGTTTTCCTATCCATTTTTATTGGGAGATAATTATATCACAACAAATCTTCTATATTAATTAATTGAGCAAGATCCCACCCCACCTAGCTAGATAAAAAAATCGGCCAAGCTCCTTTTTTTTAAAGATTTCATTGTGATTTTTATTTCAACTCATTCTTTATTTATCCCCTTAACTATTCTAGATAGATTTATCCTCCCCAACTTTTAAATCACTACCAAGATTTAATTAAACCAATTCTCCCTTTGCACCTAGACCTTAAAGTCGCCCATATACACCTCTAGTATCCCCAAGAAAAATCTTTGATATCATTCTTTTCCTTATCACTCAAACTAGTAGATAGAAAGAATATTTTCCCTTCCCTTTATCTTGTATCTTCCCATTAAACTTCCTAGACTCCCTCCCACTCCATAATCTCGAGAATTTCAGTCCCCTTCAGCACTGAAAATCATGAGAGGCTAGGGGAAAATTAAGGAAGAAAAACAAGAAAGAAAACAAGAGAAGCAACTCCGTCTCCTCCGCGCCGTATCGTCTATTCTTTTCGTTTTTCTTTCAAACGAAAACCAAGGCATGTATAAGTTTTTATTGCTCTTCAATCAAGTCCTATTATCAATTATTTTTCATTACATGATCATCATTTCCCATGTCAAAAACCGAAAATACATCAAAGAAATTTTCAGAAAAATAGCAGGCAGATTTTTCGGTTTTCATGATGCTTCACGGGTTGGCTAGTTTTCATTGTTGCAGGTATTGGTTCGACTTCCAGGCTCCCAAAGCTGATCCTAGGCATGTACTAGGACATGTCAGGAACACATTTGTCCAGTGGTTTGAGTCCCATGTCATCCGAGACCAAGAAAATGACAGCAACTCCATTTGTGTCCATTTGTGTTTCGAAAATCTAATGTTGCTGTCATAAGGGAATGGATCGGATCATGGCTGCCCCAGGGACCTATAGCCATGGTTAGATCACTTCCCTAGCATGTATAAGACGTGGCTAAGTTGCCCTTTTGGTGGCTTGGTCCATGGTGCATCGGTTTTTAAATCAAACGCAAGAACAGCCCCTCCCCTTCTCGGCCCCTTTGATTTTTACTGCATATGTTGGCTCGAGTACGGTGGAATGGTGTGGATCTTGGTTGGCCTATGGCCCTTAGCCACGGTTCACACCATGCCCCATGAAGTCCAGGTCATGCCATGGTCAGTCAAATGGCCACTGGAACGAGTCGAGATAGCAAGCGAAGCAAAACACCCCTCACGCGCGCAAAGGTGCTCTCGGGTGAACTCCGTGAGTTGTTTCTAGTATGATGCGAATTGTGGCTGGCCTAGGGCCCTTAGCCATGGTTCAAATCATTCCTTCGGATGTTGGTAAGAGTCTCTGGTTGGTGGTTCAAGCCCCAATGGCCGGTGGTCTCAAAAACGACGTAAGGAAACCAAGCGCAGCTCTGCTGGAATTTTCTGGACAGCAACTTGCTGTGTCGGTTCGGTGACTCGTTCGTGTTCTTGGTTGGCTTTTAGCCTATGGCCTTGAACTGGACAGTGCCTCATCAAGTTAGGAAGGCCACGTTTTTGGCCGTTCATGATTCGGATCATTTTTGAAGTCGTCCGAGAATTTACGGTGCGATGTGCCAAATTGACTCTCGAAAGAGCTTTTCATGTTTTGGCCTCCATTCACCTAGATTTCGACCCTCACCATTTTAGGAGCATAAATCCATAATTTTAAGCGTATTTTAATCATGACTATACGTTGGTTCAGTGGTGGTTTGGGTTGGTTCGGAGTCATGATTAAATACGAAGTCGGTAGGCGTAATTGTCACATTTTTTAAGGTTAATTGCATAGTTGGACATTATAAAGCTATTGCATATTTTTCATGGCACATTTAGGTTGCAGCGAGCCTGGGAGCGATCCAATCCAATCAGTAAAATTATGACATGATATTTAATTATGTTAATTAATTATATTACGTGCAAAAATACAAATTTTGAGATTTATGCAATATTACTTGTGGTCACTCTACTATCATGATTAAGTCCGGTTGCCAGTTACCGGCCCGGTCGCCAGTTACCGGTCAGTTCAGTTGTTTCACCCAGTATACTGTGGCAGTAGTCTGATCAGACATACATTATTAAGTCCGATCGCCAGTTACCGGCTCGGTCGCCAGTTACCGGTCAGTTCAGTTCAGGGACCACTTGCATAGACCATAATCTCACCAGAAAATTATATACAGCTATTTCAGTACAGGGCTCCAAGGAGCAAACATTTTTACTATGATTTTCAGTTCAGTTATGCACGTATTATAATTGCTCAGGACAAGTTATTTTCAGTATGCCTCATGACATGATATTTTATCCCATGCAAATCTTACTATATTACTTACTCGTTATTTACGATATATGCATGTTGAGTCTTTAGACTCACTAGACTTGATTGTTGTAGGTGCTGATGATGATGTCGGGATCGAGGGCGGGGACCAGTGAGCCAACTCGAGTCGGCAGTAGTAGGACCCGAGGACCTCAGTTCAGTATTTATTATTATTTGATTGCTCAGACATTTTTATATATTGCTGGATAAATTTTTAACTGTTGTTTCGAAAAATGTTAATTTCTTCCGCTGCCACATTGAACATCAAACTTTATTTATCAGTTCAATTATGAATGAGGCAATTTTTAATTATCTAAAAGAAAAATTTTAAATTTTCCGCAAATTTTCAAGTACGGATTTTTAGGCCTCTACACCTAGTGAGGCTAAAGACTCAACACACCTGTACCGTTAATAACAAGTACATATACATAGCGCACAACAGTGAAAAATATCATACTCAACATATCTTTCATGAACTTAAAAACTTAATGCCAACATACCTTTCCTGAACTTTAAAACATGAACATAAACGTGTCGTATAAAATCATGTCGTGTCAAATCATGTCATCTCATATCATCATATACGTGTCAAAACAGCTCATCATGTCATCAAAAACTTAAACATTTTCTTTTAATTGAATTCAGTTCGTTCCTTGTGACTTTCGTATCAGCTCTATTCGATGGATCCATCTATAACACCGTGGTACCCGGCGACAGGGGACATCAGCGACAGCATTACCCGCCTACTGAGCCCGAGCCTCAGCTCATCATATCTCATGTCATCGTATACATATACATCGTCAGTCACAACCAATTTCCATCCTTCAAAAATATCATCATTTTCATCACTTAATAAAAACATGCATATGCGTAACTTTTCCTTTAAACCAAGCATGCACCGTATTTATCATAATTGCTTAAAAATCATAAACATGATGCATGAACATTTAAAATATCATGAATTTGTGCTCAGGGCGCTGCCAGGACCAAAATCTCACCCCGAGTACAAAATGACCATTTTGCCCCTGGAAAACCCAAAAATTATCGTTTCACACCTGGACCTCTAAAATTGACCCGAAGTGTACCAAACTCCTTAAAATATCCCAAAACATATATATGAGTACTCGTAGACGAAAACTCGAGCCCAAACTCAAACTTAATCGATTCGTTTTAAAACTTGGACCGGGGTCCCGGTTTTAATCCGAATCGAACCAAAATTTCCCCAAATTTTACCAAACTTAAAACATGACTTAACATCACCATACCAGACTTAAATCCACTCAATTCGAGCCCCTTAGAACCCTTAAAATCTCGTTGATATGCTGCTGGATTTTCAGAATTGCACAACTCAAAACTCTGTTTTATGCTCCTCCCTTAGTTTCGCTTCAAGCCTTCACCCAATGGAACCGGTCCCTACTAAAACACACCTAGACCACTCTAGGCTCCCCCTGGGCATGCTGAACCCACGGCTAACCTCCCATGCAAGCCTACACTACCGGCCCGATCGTTATGCTCCAAAAGTGCCGAGCCGAGCTTCTCTTCCCTACGTTTGCAACCGTTAACCTCGATGGTTCCAGCGGTGGTTGGGCCACCTTGGACCGTGACTCAGACCCACCAGGGTCTGGTCCATGTCCAAGTTCAGTCCTCGCCCCACCGGCACCATCCCCACTTCGATCCATCATGCACGCAAGACACACTACCGATAACACTCCCCGATCCAACCACCTACAGCAACACCCACCATATAGAACCCCAAGACTACACCTCAGAAGTGTTTTCAGCCTCCTAACAACTCGAATCCCACAGCCCTATGCACAGAAATACATGAAAACGTGAGCATCCACCGAGGAAATGCAAGAACACAACAAGAATTTGACAACCTTCATGCTCATGATTGGATCGAGAAAACCTTTGGTAAAATCACACATAACCACATAAATATGACGTGTAAGATGCAGAAATAATAGTACGGGACGTGCCTTGAAGTATATTGAATAAAACTTTGAACGATCGAGCGAGGGAGGGCACCGGAGAGATTTTCTTTGCAACATGAAGCTTGGTCGAAGCTTGGCTATGCAATTAGGTTTAATGAGTGATTACGTGATATATAAATAGTTAATAGTTAAATAATTAAATAATGGGCTTTAAATCATCATTTAAAGGTTTTAAAAAGGTTTTAAGCCCAAAAGGCTTAAAAGTAGGCCCATTAAATCAAAATACACTCTCGAAAAATATTTCGTGTTGGCAAGTTCTTGAAAATATTAGCCGAACCCTCAAAAAGTTCTCCGATTTGATAAAATTCACATACCGGATAAAAATAAAATCTTGCGAGTAAAAATACCCAATCAAATCCCATTTTTTAAAAATACACTTAAAAACACCTTATATTAATTAAAATACCAAGAGTGGATCCTTTAATATCAACTACTTAAATTAAAATTTGACCAATTAAAATTTACCCATTAAAGATTCAAACAATTAAAATTAAAAAGAAACAAAAACAAAAACAAAACAAAAAGACATTGTAATGGACTTTTAATTACCTTAGTTTCCCTGTGGATACGATATCGGACTCACCGAATTATACTACTTGTGGACAACCTGCTCTTGGGAGTGAAACAATCAAAATGACAACAAGTTTTTGGCGCCATTGCCGGGGAAGTATAATTTAATTTCAAGTCTATTTAATTTTGTTTATAGTTTATTTTTCTTTATTTGAATTTTTATTGCTTTTGTGTGTTTTTATTCTTTTGCATTTGCATTTGCATGAGCATTATTTGGTCACGTACACTTAGTAGTCGACTCATTCGAAATAACCCTTTATTTTCACAAAACATGGCGGAAGAACCCATCCAAGAAAATGAAGATGAAATTCAATCTCAACATGATCATGATAGACGAAGAACACTTAGAGAGCACATGAATCCTACACGTACTAGTGCACCTTCATGTCTAGTTTTTCCCCCCGATGCATCTCATTTCAATTTTAAGCCTGGTATTATCCAACTTTTACCCAATTTTCATGGCTTAGATTCTGAAAATCCATACATGCATTTACGAGAGTTGGAAGAAATGTGCAACACTTATAATGATCTAAATTGTAGCATGAACACCATTCGACTTAAGTTTTTTCCTTTTTCTTTAAAAGATAAAGCTAAAACTTGGCTACAAAATCTTAGATGGGGATCCATTCGAACTTGGGATGGATTGCAACAACAATTTTTGAAAAAGTTTTTTCCATCTCATAGAACACATTCTTTCAAAAGGCAAATCATCACTTTCACTCAAAAACAAGGAGAATCTTTTTATCAGTGTTGGAATAGATATAAAGAATTGCTTAATCTTTGTCCACATCATGGTTTTGAAATTTGGAGAGTTGTTTCTCAATTTTATGAAGGCTTAACACCTAAAGATGGGCAAATGGTTGAATTTATGTGTAATGGAACATTTGAAGATAAAGATCCAAGTGAGGCAATTGAGTATCTCGATTCATTAGCTGAAAATGCTCAAAATTGGGACACTATAGGTACAATCGAACCATCAAACAAGATTCAATCTCCTACATCTGGTGGAGGTATGTTCACTCTCAAAGATGAACATGATCTTCAAGCTAGATTTACCTCTTTGGCAAGAAAAGTTGAGGCACTTGAATTGAAAATGAATGGTCAATTAAAATTTGTTCAAGAAATTGCATGTCACATCTGTGATATAAGTGATCATTCTACAAAAGATTGTCCCACTTTGGCTTCTTTTAAAGAATGTCTCCATGAACAAGCCAATGTTTTAAACAATCTCAAAAGACCAAATTTTGAACCATTTTCTCAAAGTTACAATCCAGGTTGGCGAAATCATCCAAATTTTAGTTGGAGGAATGATAATGCTGCACAATTTTCACAACCACATTTCCAAAATCAACAAAATTTTCAAAATTATGCACCTTATGTTCCTCCACCTAAAAGGAATTTGGAAGATATATTGAATTCTTTCATTGCAAAGCAAGAGTCTATCAATACTCAAACTGCTCAAACCATGAAAGATTTGAAAGATACTCTTGCTAAATTTGCATCTGCACTTAATGTTCATGAAAAAGGTAAATTTCCTTCACAACCTCTGCCTAATCCCAAGGATCATCATTCACAAACTGGAACTTCTGGAACTCAACCGATGGATCAGGTAAAATCTGTTATTACCCTTCGAAGTGGTAAGGTTGTGGAAAAATCCATTCTTGAACCTTGTGAAGATGATGATAAATCAACTCCAAAGGGTAAGGAAGTGGAACCCATAACTTGCGAAGAGGAGGTTCAACAGACAGTGTCACCACCATTCCCTCATGCATTGAAAAATACAAAAAAATCAAATTTGAATTCTGATATATATGATATTTTTAAACAAGTAAAAGTTAATATTCCTTTATTAGATGCAATAAAACAGGTACCATCATATGCCAAATTTTTGAAAGACTTGTGCACTGTGAAAAGAAAATTGAATGTGAAAAAGAAAGCATTTTTAGCCGAACAAGTAAGTGCAATCATTCAAAATAATAATGTTTTGAAATACAAAGACCCTGGTTGTCTTACTATTTCTTGTATAACGAAAGATTAAAAAAGCCTTGCTTAACCTTGGAGCTAGTGTGAATTTACTTCCATATTCAGTTTATCAAGAACTCAATCTAGGCGAGTTAAAACCTACTAAAGTAACACTTTTACTTACTGATAGATCTGTTAAAGTGCCAAGAGGTATGGTAGAAGACGTGTTTGTCCAAGTTGATAACTTTGTATATCTTGTCGATTTCATAGTTTTAGATACACAACCTATCGAAGCTTGTAATGCAATTCCTGTAATTTTAGGTCGTACATTTTTAGCAACTTCTCATGCTCTTATAAATTGCAGGAATGGAATAATGAAGTTGTCATTTGGTAACATGACCTTGGAGCTTAATGTGTTTAATCTTTGTAAGCAACCACATGACAAAGGAGATGAAAAGCTTATTGAAACTCTTGTGGAAGAAAACATTCAAGAAGGGAGTACTCGTGATCAATTAGATATTTGTTCAATTGATACTGTTAAAGAAAATATTGAAATTGATCTTGATGATTTTATTAGGTATCAACCGTTACCAGGATCAGAAAAAGAATTTGAGGCAAAATATGAGAACAAAGACGAACCACCCATATTGGAGGTAAAACCCTTGCCAAAAGAATTGAAGTATGCATTTCTTGGAGAAGATGAAACATATCCGGTGGTAATTTCTTCCAAACTAGCAAGTGATAAAGAAGGTAAATTAGTTGATATGCTTAAAAGACATAAAAATGCAATTGGTTGGACACTAAAAGATCTCAAGGGCATTAATCCACTAATTTGCACTCACAAAATTCACTTAGAAGAAAATGCAAAAACATCTCAACAACCACAAAGGAGATTAAATCCACACATGAAAGATGTTGTGAAAACTGAAGTTCTCAAACTACTAGATGTTGGAATTATCTACCCTATTTCTGATAGTAAGTGGGTAAGCCCAACACAAGTAGTTCCGAAAAAATCTGGCATCATAGTGATAAAAAAATGAAAAAGGTGAATTGTTAACAAGTCGAGTCCCATCTAGTTGGCGGATGTGTATTGATTATAGAAAATTAAATGACGCCACTAGAAAAGATCATTTTCCATTACCATTTTTGGATCAAATTTTAGAAAGAGTAGCAGGTCATCCATACTACTGTTTTCTTGATGGATATTCAGGTTATTATCAAATTCCCATTGCACTGTAAGATCCAGATAAAACTACATTCACGTGTCCTTTTGGAACATTTGCATTTAGAAGGATGTCATTTGGATTATGCAATACCCCAGCAACATTTCAAAGATGTATGCTAAGCATTTTTTGCGACATGATTGAAAATTGTTTGGAAATTTTCATGGATGATTTAAGTGTCTTTGGAAATACATTTGATAATTGTCTTGAAAATTTGGAAAACGTTTTAAAAAGATGCGAGGAAAAAGGTCTTATTTTAAATTGGGAAAAATGTCATTACATGATTACTTTTGGAATTGTTTTGGGACATGTCGTGTCATCTCATGGAATTGAAGTTAATAAAAAAAAAGTTGATGTCATTGCCAATTTACCCCCTCCAAAAACCATTAAAGAAATTCGCTCATTTTTGGGACATGCTAGATTTTATAGGAGGTTTATAAAGGACATTAGTTTAATCTCTAAACTCATTTGTAACCTCTTAACAAAAGACGCTGCATTTGAGTTGACTCAAGAATGTCAAAATACTTTTGATAAAATCATTCGACATCTAACATCAGCTCCTATCATGCAACCTCCTGATTGGTCTTTACCATTTGAAATCATGTTCGATGCGAGTGATTATGCAGTCGGTGCAGTATTGGGTCAAAGAAGAAACGGTAAGCCTTAAGTGATATATTATGCAAGTAGAACTTTAAACAATACTCAAATGAATTACTCCACAACTGAAAAAGAACTACTTGCTGTAATATTTGCATTAGATAAATTTCATTCTTATTCGATTCGATCAACGACTATTGTGTTTACTGGTCATTCTGCTATTAGATATTTGTTGACCAAACAGGATGTAAAGCCACGACTGATACGATGGATTTTGTTACTCCAAGAATTTGACATTGTGATCAAAGATAAAAAAGGAACCAAGAATGTCGTAGACGATCATTTATCAAGACTAGTAACAGGATCATCTTGTGAAATGACACCAATTAACGATAATTTTCCTGATGAACATCTATTTTCAGTTACTACTACACCTTGGTTTGCTAACATAGTAAATTTTCTTGTGACAGGAAAAATGCCACCGCAATGGAGTTCTCAAGATAAAAGAAAATTTTTGAATGAGGTAAAAAACTTTTATTGGGATGATCCGTATCTGTTCAAGTATTGTCCGGATCAAATTTTTCGACGTTGCATACCCGACAATGAGGTAAGTAGTGTCATTAAATTTTGTCATTCAGAAGCATGCGGAGGACATTTTTCTTCAAAGAAAACAGCTGCAAAAATCTTGCAGTGTGGATTTTATTGGCCCACTTTGTTTAAAGACACCCACGAAATCTGCAAGATCTGTGAAAATTGTCAAAAATTGGGTGCGATTTCAAAAAGAAACATGATGCCTTTGAATCCTATTATTGAAATTGAAATCTTTGATTGTTGGGGAATAGATTTTATGGGACCTTTTCCACCGTCGTTTGGATACTTGTATATTTTAGTTGCAGTTGATTATGTTTCCAAATGGATAGAGGCAATTCCATGTCGAACAAATGATCATAAAATCGTCATCAAATTTTTAAAAGAAAATATTTTTAGTAGATTTGGAATTCCTCGAGCCATGATAAGTGATGGGGGAACTCACTTTGTTAATAAACCATTTGCTTCATTAATGAAAAAATATGGTATTACTCACAAAGTAACTACTCCTTATCATCCTCAAACAAATGGACAAGTTGAATTAGCTAATAGGGAGATAAAGCAAATTTTGGAAAAAACTGTTAACTCAAATAGAAAAGATTGGTCTCTGCGACTTAATGATGCACTTTGGGCATATCGAACAGCTTTTAAAACATCATTGAATATGTCTCCCTATAGGTTGGTTTATGGAAAACATTGTCATTTGCCTGTGGAATTGGAACATAAAGCTTATTGGGCGATCAAAACTTTAAATTCAAGCATGGATGATGCCAACAAATTGCGTAAATTGCAACTTAATGAACTTGATGAACTCAGAAATGACGCGTATGAGAATTCAAGGATTTATAAAGCAAAAATCAAATCATTTCATGATAAAACAATTCTTAGAAAATCTTTTGAGATTGGTAAAAAAGTTTTGCTTTATAATTCTCGACTTCACATATTCCCAGGAAAATTACGATCAAGATGGACAGGCCCATATGTTGTAAAGCATGTGTATACTTATGGAGCTGTGGATATTGAAAATCCTAAAAATGGTGATGTTTTTAAAGTAAATGGACAAAGGCTTAAACCATTTTTAGAAAATGAAATTTTTCAAGAAGAGTTTATTTCCCTTTCCGATCCTTGATTTTTTTTGTGTTGCATTTAATTTTGTTTGTTTTTATTTCAGGTTTCCTTAATCTTTTTATTTTCCCGGTTAAATGGCGGATAACGGTACTCCGTGACTCTCATAGTCGGTTTAATCAGTTTCCCATAATTGCTGATACAAAAATAAAAAAAAATCATTTCTTTTCTTTTCAAAATGGATGAAATTCTCTCAAAAATTTGTAAATATTTTCCCTCTGTTTCTGAAAATGTTCTAAGAAAAATTTATGCAGGAAGGTGTGAAAGATTGAGATTGCTAATGCAAAAAGGAATTCCAGAAGATATTCGTCTTGTAATAGAAGCTAAGGTCCGATTAGGAGGAGAAGTTCCACAATCATTGCTCATTCGGTATTTGCCTGGATTAGGAAAAAGCACTTATGCGAAAAAACGAAGGGCCAAAAGTTTAGGGGTTTGTCATAAGTGTGCAAGATGGACTTGTGACAAACGATGCAGATCTTTGGGATGTGTTTCCAATAACAGAGAAGAGAAAATTGGTTTCATTAAGAATGGGCTGAATAAGGCGTCTTTAGATAACATCTTATTGACTCTTGAGACGCATTCTAGTGGACATGTGCATATTCAACTTCTCCGTTTATGGAAACAATTCCAAGATGAGCGTCATAGTCTTGGGAATCCGACTAAAAAAGACCCTGTTTGGCAATTTATAAGAAAATTGGATGGGAAGCATATCCTCGACTCATAGAAGGCGTTGAAGCCGTTTCTGGATGTAAAACCAGAGGAAAATTGTGAGCCATCATCACACTACTGTTTACATGCATGTGTGTCATTATTGTTTTTACTGTTTATTCTGTTTACAAGTGTGACCCATAGTTTTGTCCTAATAACATATTACCCCTATAAAATCTCTCATCTTTCTCTCTATTTTCGCAGAAAAAAAAGAAGAAAGTAAAAAAAAACATGGCTGGAACCTCTGCACAATCATTGAAAAATATTTGTGTATTTTGTGAGTCGAGTCCTGGAAAAAATGAAGTGTTTGTAGAAGCAGCGAATAATCTTGGAAAGATATTGGCTGAGAGAAAAATTCACTTGGTATATGGGGGAGGTAATATTGGGTTAATGGGATCTGTTTCAATATATGCTCATCTTGGAGGTAGTCAGGTTTTGGGTATTATTCCTACAGCTTTAGCTGAAAGAAATATTACAGGTGTTACGATTGGTGAGGAATTAAAAGTTTCTTCTATGTATGAAAGAATCACAAAAATGATTGAAAATTCTGATGCTTTTATCGCACTACCAGGTGGTTTTGGTACATTAGAAGAAATTTTTCACACTGTTTCTTGGGCACAACTTAATATCCATAATAAACCTGTGGGCTTGTTGAATATCAATAATTATTATGACAGTTTGTTGACATTTCT
>NC_133318.1:7893972-7916764 GCF_012295235.1 Primulina huaijiensis | reverse complement strand
AAAAAAAATATTAATTATTAAAAAAAATAGAAGATAAATAACGGACTGCAAAGTTCTTTGTTCATTGTAATTGTTTTTTTTTAGATTTGATTGATGTACTATAAATGTGTTCTAAAAAAAACCATCAATCAATATGTTCTAAAAAAATGATTTGTTTGTGTTGGATAAGTTTCAAAGGAAGTCGAATGTATCCGTTATATAAATGTTCATATATATAGACATTTATGGTAGAATGTTTGGATAAAAAAAAAATTTATGTCATTGTAAACTTTGCAGTCACGTTAATAAAAAAAGAAAAAAAAAGGATTTTATTCTTTGTAAATTTTCTTATTTTGTTTTCAATATTAGTTTATTTAATTGTCTGCTTTAATAATTAGCCTTTTTTAATGAGAGTTAATATTCATTCCAACTCCATGAGTGTAAATCAGCTATCCATTAAATATTTTGACCTGAAAGAATATGGAGTTGAGGCTTTTACAAAAAAATTCTCAATATTATACATGTTATGGTGGGTGGTGTGAATTATCTTTTTGACTATATTATCATAAAAAAATTTAGAAATTAAAAAAAAATATATATTGTTACTTTATATATTATGTGAAAATAATAATAAATATATATATCGGTATATGAGTTTGTTTTTAAAATGAATATGTTTGTATATTTGAATAGATAAAAGGAATAAAGAATCTAGGTTTTGATTTTCCAATAAATTTTATTACTAAGGGACTAGTAATAAGATAGTGTGGGGGTGTGATGAAACTTAAAATTAATAATTTATTATATGTTAAAAGCTATATTTTAATTTAAATTTCATTAAAATTAAAAAATTATGTTATTTTAGTATTGTTTGTTTATATTTAAATGTCTTACTAAATATGTTTTATTTTCAGGTTTTCTACGTGTTGGTAAAATAATGATAACTCAAATTAGAAAATTCAAATGGAGGTGATTCAAACATGTTTGGAATCTTTGAGAAATTATCTACAACTTTACAGAAGACATGATTGCCTAAAGAGTTTGTTAAGATGATCAAATTGTGAAAATATCAAAAGAAGGAAAAATTTACTTTCACCATGACAAGCATATAGTAAAAAAATCATAACTATTTCAATATTTAACCAAATGAGGTGAACCAAGTGGGCAAATTCATCTACAGACAATTCCCCTCATGTTTGCTGTTTTGAGCAGAGTCAAATTCGGTGATTAAAGTCGTGGAACAAAGCATTGAAAGAAGAGACATGTAATTTAAGTTGGAGGAGACAAAGACTACTATTATAACTACATGGCATTAATAAAATATTTGACCCTTTCTCTCATTTGGCCTATAAATAAGGCCTTGTGCTAGCTTGAGAATCAGTCTATCTCATTGTAAAATATAGTGTGAGTGTGTATAAAAGTTCTAAGTTCCAATATATTTTTCATTTTCTCAATTATGAGTGATGTTTTTAGTGTTGATCAAAAGTAAGTTCATGGAAAGCTAAAACTATTATGTCAAGGTGAAGAGGATGAATTTTTGGTGAAGTAAGATTGTTTATATTTTGTATGTTCTTTCTTTATTTCTTTTCATTTTGCAAATTTATTTTTATTGTAGGTATAAAAATGACTTATTTGTTATCAATTTACATCAAATGCTTGATACCATTGAAGTGGTTATCTTGATTTGTTGTTTAATTTTGATACAATAAATATTTCATCAATTATTATTGTTATATTATATATATATATATATTTAATTATATCATATATTTCATTTAGGCAATAGCGTGGCTCTGCCGGTTGTTCAAAATGAAATATAATGATTTAATTTAACAATTACTTTATGCAGTTATATATTTATATAGTTATATATATAATCATAGGTACCATATATAAAATATCAGTGAATTCGGTATTTTCTATAGTGAGAACTATATTATATTAGGTGTGTGTTTAAATATTTAATTTTCTTGGAACCATTATTTATGGTGGTTTCCTTTGTTTTACTTTTAGTTAAACATTATTGCATAAACCAATAATAAATCCTCGAGCCTTGCCAAAATTTATAATTTGTAAACTTCGTTCTTGCATTTGGTAATCTATAAATTAATAAATTTAAACTTAAAATAATCTCTCTGTGGATCGATATCGTACTTATGAAATATATTATTTGCAGACAACCTACACTTGGGTGAATTATAATTTAAGTAGTAGCAAGAGAATAAATTCAAGGAGTTGAATTTATATTATGATATAATAAATTCAAGGAGTTGAATTTATGATAATTAAATTTGAGAAAATAAATTCAAAGAGTTGAATTTATGAGATAGTAAATTCAAGAAGTTGAATTTATGAAATTTGGAGAGAATAAATTCAAGGAGTTTAATTTATAAAATTTGATAATTTAATTTATTAAACTAAAAAGTTGGATTTATTAAATATTAAATTTTGGAGGTGATAAAATTCAAGGAGTTGAATTTATAATTTAAATATTAAATTCAAATGTTGAATTTATAATGTATTTAATTTATTAAGCTCAAATGTTGAGTTTATTAAATATTAAATTAAATATAGTGGAAAGTATGTTTAATGGGCTTGTAGGAGTACAAGTCCAACATACTACATAATTAAAGTTTTTTAATGGACTTTGATTAATTAATTAAACTAGTTGGACTAGCCCAATTAATTAATCAAGCCCATTAATGTTAATTATGAGTATTAGGTTTTGGCTTAATTATAAATAGGAGTGATCAAGTCATAACCATGGCCTCCATCTTCACAATTTTCGAAAATCACAAGTTTTTCTTTCCAAAATTTCGGCCACTTCTTTGAAGAAAAGGTTGAACCATCTCTCATACTTTGATCTCCAATGCAAAATCTCTTCTACTTTTCTAGTGCAAATTAGAAGAGGATCAAACCATCTAGTCGTGGACCTGATTAGAAGCAAGGAGTCCTTGTAGAAAGTTCGTAGAGATTTTATCAAGAGCTATATCCGCTAACCCTGGATTAGTTGGAGACGTGTGATTAATTCACCAAAGGTATAAATTCTAAACGCCCTATGAATGTTTATGATAAAATCATACGAATGCCCAAAGCAAAACATATTTTGATTGTCAAAGTAAATAAATATTTTAAAACTTCCGCTGCGTTTGGACGCGTAGAAAACCGAGATCCAACAATGGTATCAGAGCCAGGTTTTTTCTGAATCATATGGTTTTGATATTGAATAATTTGTTTCTAACCATACAAGAAAATTTTTCAGAAAATTGTAGCACCATAAAATTATTTTTTTTCCAGAAATAAAAAAAAATTTTGAATCTGCACGGACGCCAGCGCACAGCGGGCGTGGCTTTCGGCACGCCAACATGGGTGAAGCATCCTGGATGATGGGCTTGAATTTTTTGGGCCTAGGGTGCAATTTTGTGATTTTTCAAATTTTTGGGCAAAATTGATATTTTTTAAAATTGGTTCAATTTTTCTTTTGGAAAATTAAATTTTAGAAAATTAATAATTTTCTTGTAAAATAAATAATTAGAATATGATTTTAATTATTTATGGTAAAAATGAGTTATTACATGAAATCAATTATTATTGATTTAATTGAAAATTAAATAAAGGTGTTTATTTAATTTGTTAAATTTTTAATAATTGTGGTGGATAGTAATAAAATTATTAGATATTTGGTTTATCAATTAATTAAAATTGTTTAATTAAATTGATGTTAATATTTGATATTAAATGCATGAAGGATGATCGAGAGCCTTGACCAATGTGTTAGGTGTATGTTAGGATATTTTACTGTTTTATTCGTTTTGTTAATATTTGATATCATTAAAGTGGACCTGGTTTATGGCCTGTTCCCACCCATAAGATGTATCAACTTATGTGACATGGCTATTTAAAAGTAATCATTAGAAATAGTATGAGATCAAGATTGGAAGATGGTGGACCCGGTGCAAAAGATGAAGACATGTAAAATATTGGAAGCTCTTGTAATAGTTGCATTTGTATCCCTGCATTCACCTAGGTTTTGGACCTGGATCCATGTATGGCTCACATGGATCTAATAGTGTTGGCGATCGATTATCTTTATTTATTGTTGAATGTCATATTATGATATATATGCGATATATAGTAGTATGCATGTATGTATATTATTAGATAATATAGTTGCATGAATCCGACAAACATACAAACTCGTGGCACGCGATTTTTAAATTAAAATGATGAGACAATTTTAAAATTAAAATCCCTCATTTTGAATATGATTCAAAATTTAAATCAAACCGTAAAAGTAAAAATTAAAAGAGTTTAATTTTTTCTTGCCTTCCATCAACCGTGGTTGCATGTTGATCGCTACCCGTAGACAGTGTCTGGCTCATATTATTGGGGAGACCTGGACGCCGGAAAGCTGTGACTTCCACCGGACATATGATGTGAATTGAGTGGAACTCCCATGACTTCGGCTCATATTATTGGGGGAACTCATGGCGACCGTCCACTAAAATTCAATATTGATGGGTTGGTTTGACACGCGAATATAAACGGCGTCATATTATTGGGTGCTTATTAAACGTGGGGCAAAACACGCGGAGGTTGCATAGGGATGCAATTGTATTATACCATTTAGAAATTATAATTAGCTGATATTATTCGGGATTATAATTGTCTAATTGGACTCTACGTGCCCACTAAGGAAATACGATTTCCCATTTTCATCAGAGGGAGGTGAAAATGCCAAAATAGTGGGAGAGAATTTATAAAATAAAAATCCATATTTTATATCTTAAAATTATTTTAAAATAAGCAGCAACCATTTTTCTGTTTCCATATCAGTATATTTTCGATTTCGTCACGTAATACACTTCTGTCATTAACAAACTAACCGAATCTAATTTTCAAGACTGGTTGGGAAATTGTTCTGAATTCGGAGAAAATGACATACACACTAATGTCAGTCGTGCTGAACTGACAAAGCATGCAAGATGGTAGGACCATAATATGCAAGCTAAAGTGTAACATGCTCGCTTTTATGTCAAAAGAACTGTAGGGACAGTTTGAGGAAATGTTGAATGTTGCTGACATTCGAATGCACTTTCAAGTGTTGCATGGTGCATGAAACTCATACAATGATGCACACTACTTTCAAGGAGCTCATGACCACACGTATGCAAGATGGGGATTTGGCCCATGAGCGTGGTGTACGTAATACTGGGCTTATTGAGAATATGGTGGGCCGAGAATATGTGATTCCTAACAAGTTAATAGATAACATCAATTTGTTGTATTTCTCTTCCTCATTTGACGGGGTTATGGTGAACTTCAATTTGAATAAGATAGATGTAGCTTTGAAGAGCTAGTCAAAACACTTATAACTTATGATATCACCATAAAACAGGAAATTGTTGTTTTTCTAATGAGTCTCTCATCAGACGAAAAATGACCCACAAGGTAAGTGAAAGAAATGTTTTGTCCCTCACAAGAAAAACAAACCCAATAAGAGGCAAACTCTGAAGAACACTTAAAAGGACTACAAAGCCCGATAAGTCAGAACATATTTATTTCACTGCAAGAAGTCTGGACATAAGAAATTATATACGTCAGAAATGTTCTGAAAATGATAAGTGAATGTCCAAGTAAACATGATTCCAAAAACAAACAAAAGAAAATAGAAGATCCAAATCCCGCCCAAATATGGCACGCTAGACTATGTCATATTTCTCAAAGAAGGATGTACAAGCTAGTGGGAGAAGACATGTTTGACTTGTCAGACATAAATTCTCTACCTACTTGTAAGTCTTGTCTAAAAAGAAAATAACAAAGACTCCATTCGATGGAAACGTGGAACGTGCGCATGGTCTACTGGATTTGATCCACACAGACGTTTGTGGTCCGCTAAGGGTTAGCACAAAATATGGGCAATCCTACTTCATTATCCTTACTAATGACCATTCGAGGTATGGGTATGTTTATTTGTTGAAACACAAATATGAAGCATTTGAAAAGTTCAAAGAATTCAAATTTGAAGTAAAAAATCAGCTAGAAAGAAGTATCAAGGCACTTCAATCTGATCGAAGTGGAGAATACTTAAGTGCTGAATTTTTGGGTTATCTAAAAGAGAATGAGATTCTCTCACAGTGGACTCCACCAGCAACACCACAATTGAATGGTGTTTGTGAACATCGGAATCGAACCTTGATGGACATGGTTCGATCCATGATGGGATTCACTGAATTGCCTACAGCGTTTTGGGGCTTTGCGCTTGAAACTGCGACAATGTTATTGAATAATGTCCATACCAAAGCAGTGGATAAAACACCATATGAGATATGGATGAGAAAACCTCCCAAATATTCTTACTTGAGAATATGGGGATGTCCTGCTTACGTGAAGCAGACAGTGAGAGACAAATTGGATATTATTTCTATCATCTTGGACAGTGAGAGACAAATCTGTCGGATATTATTTCTATCATCTTAATGAAGCAAAAGTGTTTGTTTCAAGAAATGCCACCTTTTTGGAAAAGGAGTTTCTATTAGATATAAAAGGTAAGATGATAAAAATTGAAGAAATTCAAAATATTCCATCAACTATAGTAGTTGAACCTAATCCCCAACAACCAGTAGTTGATGTACAAGCTCCTAGAAGGTCTGATAGGGTTATAAAACCACCTGCAAGATATACACTTCTTCATGAACAAGGCCACGATGAGCCTTGTGTTGGATGTGATCCAATGTATTTCAAAGAAGCAATATCTGATACTGATTCAACCAAACTGCTTGAAGCCATGCAGTCAGAATTGGACTCTATATATTCAAACCAAGTCTGGACATTAGTGGATCCACCTGAGGGAATCGTTCCCATATGATGCAAATGGATCTACAAAAGAAAGCTTGGGGCGGATGGGAAGGTAGTGACCTTCAAAGCAAGATTGGTTGCAAAAGGTTATACTCAAAGGCAAGGAATTGACTATGAGGAAACTTTTTCACCAGTAGCTATGTTTAAGTCCATTAGAATCCTACTAGCCATAGCATCATGGTATGACTATGAGATATGACAAATGGATGTAAAGACAACATTCCTCAATGAAGACATCAAAGAAGAAATCTATATGTCTCACCTGAGGGATACACATCAGTAGGAAGTGAGCATAAGGTATGCAAACTTCAGAAATCTATATATGGTCTCAAGCAGGCGTCAAGGAGTTGAAACCTCAGATTTGATAGCACTATCAAAGAGTTTGGTTTTGCTAAGAATCCCGAAGAACCATGTGTGTACAAGAAAGTTAGTGGGAGTGCAGTGACATTCCTTATACTTTATGTTGATGACATCCTACTCATTGGGAATGATGTAGGATTACTGCAATCAAATAAAGTATGGTTAGCAAGTAAATTCTCCATGAAAGACATGGGTGAAGAATCCTATGTATTGGGAATACAGATCTATAGAGATAGATCAAAAAGGATGCTAGGACTCACCCAAGCCACTTATATCGATATCATTCTGAAGCGATTCTTTATGGAAGAGTCCAAGAGAGGATACTTACCAATGTGTCCGTGTGGATCAAATCCAGTAGACCATGTGCACGTTCCACGTTTCCAATGAATGGAGTTTTAGTCATTTTTCTTTTTAGACAGGACTCAAAAGTTGGTAGAGAATTTATGTCTGACAGGTCAAACATGCCTTCTCCCACTAGTTTGTGCATCTTTCTTTGAGAAATATGACCTAGTCTAGCGTGTCATATTTGTGCGGGATTTGGATTTTCTATTTTCCTTTTGTTTGTTGTGGTTTTGGTATGCGCTTGGACATTGTTTAATGGAATACTGCACCAACCCATGACCCAACCCTTGGCCAACCTTCCTTGACCCCGACGGACCAGCCTGGCTGGCGCCCAGGCCAGCTGCAAGACCACTTCCCCGCTGCGCACATAACCGTGCATGGGGAAGAGTCCTAGCTAGCCCCTACATTGACCCCTAGCAACCCTAGGACCCTACCTATCCTTTGAACCTGACCATGGCCACGCCCCCAACCAGCCCTGGCCAGCCCAGTGACCCCATGCCAAAACCATCGAACCCTTGAACCCCAACAAGCGTACACACTCTTTTTTTTTTGTTTTTAACTGATCAAATAAATCTTCAATCCTCGGAAGTGGGTATTTGTTCTTTACTGTAACTCTGTTCAATTCTCAGTAATCAATACAGAGCCTCATCGAACCATCCTTCTTCTTCACAAATAATGCCGGTGCGCCCCATGGCGAAAAGCTCGGGTGAATGAACTCCTTGTCAAAAAGTTCCTGAATCTGTTTCTTGAGTTCTGCCATCTTTGTCGGTGCCAATTAGTACGGTGCTTTGGAGATCGGTGTGGTACCTGGCATAAGCTCAATAGAAAATTCCACTTCTCGCACAGGTGGTAGACCAGAAATATCATCAGGAAAAACGTCTAGAAAATCTCGGACTATTGGAACATCGGATGCTGACTGTTTGGGTGTCTCGGGAACAGATACAAGAGTAGCTAAAAATGCTCGGTACCCTCGATGCATGAGTTTCCTAGCCTGGACATAAGGTTTTATACGCGGTAAATTAAAATACCTGTTTGGTTCGAATAAGAATTGTTCCATCCCAGGCGGTCAGACTAGAACAGATCTCCGCTGGAAATCAATCAAAACTCTGTTCCTCAATAGCCAGTCCATTCCCAGAATGATATCAAATTTTGGCATCGGCAGAACGATCCGCACACACAAGATTACCATGAAGTTCAAGGTCTATATCTCGGATCACATTAGTAGCTGTCAGCTCCTCTCCAGAAGGCAATGCTACTGAATACGCTATGTGTAGCCCAATTTTCTTGACCTTGAGAGAATTTGCGAATGTTTCTGAAATGAACGAATGAGTAGCCCCTGAATCTATCAAGGCTTTCGTAGATGAACCGGCTATAAAGATTCTCCCTGAAAGATTGGAATATCATACTAAACCCAATAGTTTACAAGAATTATGCTTATAGTCATGCAAAGGTCAAAGTTTTTCTAACCTAAATTCCCGTAAGTAACACTGATTAGAACATGCAGTCCTATCATAAATTCTAAGTTCAAAATCTTAACCCAAAACATTAAACTTCAAATACAACTTAAAGATTTAGGATACCTGTCATGAGAATCGTCTCTGGGTTAGTCTCCGCAGCATGGAGAGCAAAAACTCTGCCTTGGGTAGGCAGATTCTTCTGAGGGCAATTCTTCAATATGTGGTTAGTACTACCACATTTGTAACACTTTCCCGAACCATACATACAAGTCCCAGCATGACGACGTCAACACTTGGCACAAACTGGGTACTCCACTGTCCTCGGGACTGCCCGTCCCTGTTGCTGCTGCTGGTGCCCTCTGTTCCTGAGTGGACCGTGGAAGGGTCTTTTATTCTAATGCTGCTGCTGGGGAGGGCGGTGTGGTGCCTGAAATGGTCGTTTACCCTGGCGATCGCGCTCAATATCATTCTGGTCTTGCTCTGCCGCTAGAGCTCTGGAAACAGCAACATCATAGGTAGTAGGGCCATGTAGTGCCCAAAGTCAGTACACGTAAATTTCATGCATTTATTTAATTATTAAATCATTTATTTAAATTTAAAATGAGTTTTAGTCATGCATAATTTATTTAAATGCAGTATTTAAATTATTTATGCTTATGTGATGCACGTTAAAATGTTTTTCAAGTTTCACGTTACATGCGAGTATTCGATGCGGGATCGAGGAGTAGAGACCGGCGACGACTGTGGCAATTTTTATTATGGTATTTTATTTTAAGTTGAGAATGGGGCGTTTTAAATAAGTTATCTAGTTTTAGTATTTTAAAAGCCTAAATTATATATTTAAGTGACTAGAGAATCTTGAGAATATTTAAAGGTTAGCAAGTGTGCATTTCATTTTAATTTAAGGGATTTTATTAAGTTACTTGTGGGTTAGTATTTTTAATTGGTTGTTAATTACCAATTTAGCACAAATTTTCCCCTAATTTCCTACACTAACTCACGCACACACCCACTAACACACACACTCTTTCTCGGTTACACACACACACAATTCCCTTCTTCCCTCATTTCAATTTTTAAAGAAAAGTCTAGGGTTCTTAGAAAAGAACAGCAGCCGCCCCCTTCCTCGGAATTTCCAGCAAGGTTTTGTTGTGCTTTCTCCAAAGAAAATCGAGCCAAGTCGTCCGGGATCGTCTCTCGCATCATCTCCGCTTCTGTATCGCCGTATCGTGAGTTTTAATATCAAAAAGGCACGTATATTCTTTCATTTATGCATCGATCTTGTCATATTATGCGTTGTGTTGTTATTTATGCGTAAAAATACATGTGTGATGTGTGGAAGTTTGAGCAATGATGTTTGGATCAAGTTTGAAAGGATTTTTGGATCACAAATCATGTTTTTGCTGTCATTTTAAAAACTACGATTGTTTGGTCGAGTTTCTGGAAAAACTTTCAACATATAAAACGTAGAAATGGAAGTGGGTTAGACAAAAAGAAAAGCCACTCTTTTATCCGTTGAGCGACGGCCCTTCCACTAGGCACCGTCGGATCACTTTTGATACCTTAGATTTGATATAAAATTCGTAATTTTTGGAATAGAAACGAGTGAGTAATGGTTGTTTTCGTGTGACTGCTCAAACCTGCGATCTTATGAAAATGATGTTCATCATGTTTTGAAGGTTTTGAGTTGCAGGCTTCGTTGGGCACCGCCAGGCTTGTGCTACTGCATTTATATATGTTATGGGATGAGTTTAGATGTTATTTGGTGGTTCGTTTGGGTCGGGATTGGCTTGGGATATAATAGAAGCCGTAGAAAGCAAAACGATGTCGGATTACGGGTTATTGTTGTATTGAAGTTGCTTGCAAATGCTTGGAGATGTTTGGGTGTTTTTACGGGTTTAAATCGATGTAATAGCATCCTAGGATGAGTCTCGAGGTGTTGGTTCGTGGTTCTTAGGCTTGGATTGAGAGAATGAATGAATGAGATAGCGAATTTTCGTGAATGTCCAAGTCCAGAGGCTACCGAGACCCCGACACGGAGTCCGTGTCCTTTTTCCTTCAAAAATACGAATTTCCAGAGCCTACTTGGACCCCTACCCGGACCCCTACACGGGGTCCGTGTACCTCTCTTTAAAAAAAAAAATTTTTTTTTTTAAAATTTTTTTAAATATGAATATAAAGTATAGGAAGTGTTTTGTGGTTATGAATAAAAAAATATAGGATTTGTTTTTGGGTTCTATTTCATGGTTTATTATGATGATTAAACGAGGTCAAGTCCCGAGTGATTTAAAATGTCATAAGCTATTTATTTACTTCGGTGGTGAGCACAAGTACCTACGTCTAAGCTATGAAACATAAGTGTTTGAACTCATGTTAGTATGCAGCAGTGGCCCCAAGAGAGATCCAACGAATCCCTCAACGCCAAGTAAGTATGTTGACGTGCAAAAAGGAAATATTTCAAGTTTTTTTGAGGTATGCTAAATGTCTTGTGACCAAATTATGAATGGGTTTGGAAGTCGGTGAACGTGGCCGAGGACCTCTCCACCCCGTTAAAGCATGAACGGGTTTAAATCAGGATTGAAAAGCGTTAAAGCATAAACGGAGACCAATCCACCCGTTAAAGCATGAACGGGGATCTCATGTATGTGGCAGTGGATACGTCCCTGTCAGCCCAGTACTGTGGTTTGTCTGATCAGGCATTTATTATGTATGGGTCACTATCTTTGAAACATGTCTCTACGCAAAACGATGGAGTTATGTACGTTCAAGTATGTTCAAGTATGCAAGCATGTTTTAAGAAAAGTTTTATGTTGATGGCACGTCTATGTATGTATATACGTATGTTCAAGTTTTTTTATGCAAGTTCAAGTTTCATGTATGTTTTCCTTATTTTAAAGTTGCATGTGGTTTTATTACGTATTATTCGTTACTTCTAATTTATACGTGTTGAGTCTTTAGACTCACTAGACTTGATCGATGCAGGTGATGAGTATGTTGAGAAGGCTGGAGGTGGGGACCAAGGAGCTGGCTTGGACTGAGTTGAAGGCTAGACATGAGGACCGCCCAAGATTTTAAGTTTTATGAAATGTCAAATACTCTGATCTCACGCTACTGGTCATGAAGCATTCAAACAAATATTTGGTCAAACTTTATTTTTAGATTTCTTGTCCACGGTTGAGACGTACAGTTTATTTAAGTGTATTTTGAAGGTTCACAAGTTATTTAAGAAAATTTTAAATTTTTCCGCAAATTTTAAATAGTAGAAAAGTACGGTACATTACAGGCCAGCCACCCTAACATCACGGCGCAAAATCGGCCGCAGACCATCCATAAAATGCCTCAGTTTGGCACCAGCGTCATTTGCAATCAGGGGTAAAAAGTGACAACCCCTCTCAAACTTACGGATAAACTCCGTAACCGTTATGTCTCCCTGCCTCAGGGTCATAAACTCCCTGGTCAACCTGGAATGCACCTCTTCAGTAAAATATTTAGAGTAGAATACCTCGGTGAAACGCGTCCAGCTCAAAGTAGCCAAATCCAAAGCTATAGATGCTCCTTCCCACCACAGGCGAGCGTCTCCTCCAAACCGATAAGTCGCACAACGAACCCTATCACCATCTTCAAGCCCCATGAACTCGAAAATAACCTCAAGGGATTTAATCCATCCCTCTACAACCAAAGGATCTGACGTCCCTGAGAACTCCTTCGGCCTCATCTTCATGAACCGCTCACAGACAGCCTCAGTCCCCGTCTGTCTGGCTACCACAGCATTGTTCCCCGCGAACTGTGCGAAGAACTGAGTCATCCCAGCTAACATCTGGGCATTCAAGTCTGGTGGAGGGGGTGGTGGTAAATCTCTCTCCTCGTTCTCATGACGATGCTCATCACCTCCCGTGCGATCAATAATGCGTCTTGGAGGCATGCTGTTCCATTATAACTCATACGTAACCAACATGCATAATTCCACTATTTTATTCAAATTTAAATAAATATTGCAAAATCATAATCTGGACATAAAATATTTCATGCAATCATGATGTAAAAATATTTCATGCTTTACACGAAATGC
This sequence comes from Primulina huaijiensis, assembly GCF_012295235.1. Lineage (NCBI taxonomy): Eukaryota > Viridiplantae > Streptophyta > Magnoliopsida > Lamiales > Gesneriaceae > Primulina > Primulina huaijiensis. Next base: position 7,903,699 of record NC_133318.1, on the reverse strand, counting down.
ATAAACGTAAAACTTACAGACCGAAGACTTGACTTCATGAGCTTCTCGAGAGCAGTAGTAGTACAACCCTTTACAAGATAATAGGCTCTGATACCAACTGTAAAGGCCCGTATTTTGTATTCACGAACGGCCAAAAACATGACTTTCCTAACTCATTGAGGTACTGTCCAGTCCAAGGCCATGGGCTAAAAGCCAACCAAGAACTCAAACAAGCACCAAAACCGAAGATGAAAGTTGCTGTCAAAAATCCAGCAGTAGCAACTTGTGTGTTTGTCGTGTAAACTCTGAAATTTAATGACCAATGGCTTGAACAACTGCCCAAAGACTCTTACCAACATCCTAAGGCTTGGCATGGACCATGGCTAAGGGCTAAAAGCCAACCACAACCCAAGCAAACACCTAGGACAATCACAGCTTAGCAACCGTGAGCACCACTTGCTGTGTAATGTTTTGTATTGCACTATTTTACTGTCTTTTCTTGTTCCAAGGGCCATTTTATCATCCATTGCTCGATCTAGACATGATGGAGTATTGTATGAACCATGGCTATGGGCTGGAAGCCAACCATAATCCAATCAACACACCAAAACCGAAAGTGTACCCATGCAGAATTATGTAGGAACCGAATTGCACTTGTTTTGTTTTGATGAACTTTTGATGGATCCATGAACCAATCCTTGAAAGGACACCTTGGTCATGTCCTAGACATGGTATGTATGGGTTCTAACCATGGCTACAGTCCCTAGGACAGCCATGATTCGAACTCTCACCTTAAACCACCAAATGATAAAACCTTGGACTCAAATTCTGCACTTAAGGAAAAGTTGTTGTCATTACTTTGTTTGTGCGTGTATGGAAGTAAACCAATAACACTCTAACACACTCTAATTCATGCCTAGTAGCAGCCCTATTTGCCTGGAACCGAGCAACCTCCTGAAATCACAGGAAACATCTCAAACCAAAACATTAGTCAAAGCCGAGAACCTGCACAGTTTTTATTTCGAATATGTTGCTGATGTATTTCGTTTTTCTCATAAATCTTGATCACATACTGATTTAAAATGTCTATTATGACTTTATTGAAGAGCAAAGAACTAATATATACATGCCTGGAATTTGTTTTGACAAAAACAAATCAAAACGACAATACGACGCGACGGAACCGAGTTGGATTTCTCCTCTTGTTCTCCTACTGTTTTGCTCCTGCTTTCACGATTATTAGTTGCTGGTTTCTGCTAATTTTCGAAGGTGAGGTTGTGGGGAATGTAAGTGATGAAGGTGAATACTATAATAGGTGTTAAAGGTGCCTTTATAAGCCTTTAGTTTGGGAGTTACAAGTCAAGAAGTGGAATGGTTTGAAATGTTTCTTCTTCTCTCTTACTGCCTAGGCTTCTCATCTTTCAGTTGCACGTTCAGCTGCTTTTTAGTCTGATAGGTTGAGGGAAATTTAAGTGGATTTGTTGTATTAGAATTACTACTAATTAGTGAATGAAAATTGAGGAATTGAATATATTATAAAGACCATTTGGAGGTGGCTTGAGTGGGGAGTTACATGTGAAAATTTGAAATGGAAATTTGAAATGCTTCTTCAATCCTTGCCTGTCTGATTCTTTCCCTCATTCTTGCTGTATGTTCACGTTTCCAGTTGGTTTGCTAGGTAATTGGTTGAAGGAAATTATATAAATTATAGTATTTGAATTACTAATAATAGTGAAATTTACATGATAATTGAATACACCATGAAGTGACATTAGGGATGGTTTGAATGGAGAGTTACTAACTCTTTGAAATATTTTAAATGTTAAACCAAAATTTATTACTAATTTGCATGGTATATTATTGTTTTAAATCCTGTAATTTAGCTTCTTAATGTTTTAACACTCATTTGAACATTTTAGTGAATTATGACTTTAATTTAAACTGAACTCTTGCATGGCATGATATCAAAGGAATTCTAGATCTAGAACCCTTACCGTAAAATTTCCACTCGTCAGCCATGTCAGGTCTGAATCTCACAATCTTGTGGAAACAATCAACGGTAGCTCTGTACTTGGTCAACATATCAATACTGATAATACAGTCAAAATCAGACAACCCAAGTACAATACAATCTAACTCAATCTCATGTCCATCATATTGTAGCGTACAAGATCTAGCAGAAGTCACTGATATTAATCCTGTCCCCAACGGAGAAGAGACAGATACTACAGCAGATAGGGACTCAACAGGCAATGCATGCATCAATGCAAATCTCTCAAAAATAAATGTATGCGATGCACCAGTATCAATCAATACATATGCAGGAGAACCAGAAATAAAACAGTTACCTGCAACAACATCATCATGTGCGTCCTGGGCCTGCTCCTCCGTCAAAGAGAATACCCTGGCCTGCTGTCTAGGAGGCTGGCTAACTGTCTGGCTTCCTCCTGGCCTTTGTTTTGACTGGGTAGATGGTGCTGGCTGGAAAGAATGAACAGCTGATGGTCGTCTCCCTGTCTGAGCCACTGATCCAGATGACTCTGCTGCTTGGGATCCTTGAGAACCTCTCTGGGGACATACTCTAGCAAAATGTCCATGTTGTCCGCAAATATGGCAACTGCCAAACACTCCTCGACACTGCTCTGTGGAATGTCTCCCTCTACACGTGCTACAATAAGCTCCGGTATAACTCTGGCTCTGGGCAGTCTGTCGTGAGCCACAGGAACTGGATGAACTGCTTCCAGATCTCTTGAACTGTTTCCCTCGAGCTTTCAACTGATCTCTCTTTCCACTGCTGCTACTGCCACTCTCAAATCTGGAAGGAGGTTGTGGAAACTGAGATGAGGATGGTTGCTGTGGTCTCGGTGCTGGTGCAACATACGAAGCTCCTTTCTGTCTAATCAGACCAGCTTCGGCTCTCTTTGCTCTGTTCAGGGCATCAGCAAAGTTGTTCGGTCGTCCAGTGTTCACCAGTGTAAATATTTCAAGATTCAGGACATTGATGAACTGATCAGCAACAGCTTCGTCGTTCTCGGCCACATGTGGAGCAAATCGTAGTAATGTAGAGAACTTGGCCACATATTTCTCAATGTTCAGTTGACCCTGTCTCAGATTTGCAAATTCTGCGCCTTTGTCCTTTCTATATGACACTGGAAAGAATCTCTGATAAAATTCAGTCTTAAATACATTCCAAGTAACATTCATACCTCTATGTTCCAATGTTCTCTTTGTTGAAATCCACCAGTTCTTTGCAACGTCATGCAACTGGTGCCCAATCAGTTTCACTCTCCGCTCTTCTGTATAATCCAATGAGTCAAACAGCATCTCAATGTCATCTAACCAACTCTCACAATCAACTGAAGTCTCAGTACCCTTCAGAGTCGGTGGATGGAATGACTGAAATCTCTTCAGCAAGGTTTCCATTGGTGTTGCTGTCACATCCATTGGAGGATTCGAAGTGCTGCCCTGTTCTGGGATTCGTCGGGGAGGCATATCTGATTATAAAAAGGGTTAGCAATCCAATAAAACAAATATGTTTCAGTCCCTTTCTTATCATCTTACCTCTGATCAAGAATCGGTTCTGATTCATTCTCAAAAATACAGGTTACCATATCAAATCAGATAATTCAGTAAACATAACCAATAAACATGCTAGCACACAAAAGCAGGAAAGAAAACTCAATCTACCCCGCTCACTAGCTTCTATCTCAGTCTAAAGGATCTATCGCTCTGATACCACCTGTTGTGGGGACTCGGACGCTAATCATCTTCTTAATCGTCATTGGGATAATTGGATCAAATTAATTAATCTGGTGAAAGAGGATCGGTTACGGTGCTCGAATGCGCAACGGAAGTTTAAAAATCGAATTTTTGAAGTAAAATTTTCGGCCACCACATTTTTCAAGTGTAGCAAATACAAAAACACAGCTATGACATTCATAGGGTGTTGAGAAATCGTTACCTATCAATCACAATGGATTGATGATGGCTCCAACCAAGTTGTAAACAACTTGGCTCTTGAAAGGATGAACTTCTACAAACTTCCTTTGAACACTCCTTGTTCAAAAATCAAGCCCACCACCAACTAGGAAGATCCCCTCATATTTTGCACTAGAAAAATATGAGGATTTTTCTTTGAGAAGTGCAAGAATTCCTCAACCAAAATGAAGAGAAAAATGGAGAGAAAAATGTGATGAAGTTTCGGCCAAGGTGAGTGAGAATGGGAGAGTGAATGAGTTGTCTTGGTGCTTGAAAAAGTTGTCTCTATTTTTACATGCCATGCAATTTTTTTAATCAAAAGTATTCCCCAACTCTTCACCCCCCTAGCATGCTTTTTTAAGTGGGCTTGTAACATTTACAAGGCCCATGAACTTTTATTTAAATGTCCCAAACACATTTGAGCCCATTTAACTTTACTTGAATTTACTCAAGTCCACAAGCAAAATAATTATTTTTAATTGGGCTCTACAAGGCCCAATGTTGTTTAATTAATTCAACACTTGAATTAATTTAATTTAGTCCATAATAATGTTTATGAAAATCACAATTTTCAAATACATTATTCCTTTGGCCAACCTTTTAATTTAGGAACACTTCCTAAAATTAAAAGTTACTTTTCTCTCATAGAAGTCATACTTCTATTTTTCCTTACGATTATAAACTCCTTTATAAGCCGTTCAACAATTGAACTACTTTACTTCTCAACGGGATCTAGAAAGCTAGTACTTGTGTGGCCTTCAATGGTTCACTGATACAACTAGCCGTGGGTTCACATCTCCATGTGATTCGGACTAAACATGTCCTTGTACGAGCATACCCCAATGGCTCCATTCTTACTTATCAACTCCTTGATAATAAGAACGTCAGAACTCAAGTCTGATAGTATCCAACCAATCATGTTAAACGCCTAGCAGCATCGCTTATATGATTCCCTAGGTATGAAATGATAGTGCCTGCAAGAACCATTCTATTATGGTTAGCGTACAGTACGGTCCCTTCAACTCATATATCCCGACCGATTCGACATCCATTGGTATATCGAGAGTTGTCAATGAATCGATACTATGTGTCATGTCGTAGTTGCATCGATGGTGTAATCTATGAAACCTCTTTCATAATTACCACCATAATCTGATCAGAGATTTCAAACTACATACACGTGAGATCACATAGGATATCCATACCCGAAGGTAAGCGGTGAATCCCCGATTACAATGCATCGACCCCTATATGTTTTGCCAAAACACCCAACCTTGCCACCTGATGACCCCATTAGAGTCGGTAAACAAGTCAAAGTGTAATGCTAGCACATAGAGTCTCAATGTTGTCCCGGGTCGTAAGGGCTAATGGTGTACAACCATAAACTAGGACGTTTCCACTCGATAAGTGAGAACCACTTGGAAAGTCCTTTATGGAGGGTTGTTCAGTGTACTCTACAAAGAGCACCTATCTGCATGCTCGGACATCACAATGTCCCCTACCAATGAAACATGGTACTCACATCGCAGATACTAGTCTCGAACTCGAGCGGCCTATATCCTTCTTAGCGGCAGCTGAATCGACTAGGAACTGTTTAGAATATACAGTATTGCAAATATGAGTTTCATGATACTCATCATATGAGCATCTCATATTCTTTCTACTATTTGTATATTCAAGGACTTTATCTATGCAACTAGCATGGGTATACAGATAAAGAAGTGCAAAAACAATAATTTCAAATATTATTAAAATAAAGACTGTTTATACATAGAGTTTCATTGTGAACACTCGGCCAACGCTTGGCTTGATGTGCACCTACTCTAACAATCTCCCACTTGCACTAGAGCCAACTACCCATATGCTTCAAACCCATCGATTCGCGATGCTTCTCGAATAATGGTCCAGGTAAAGGCTTAGTTAGCGGATCAGCAACATTATCTGCGGAGCGGACTTTGTCAATCGAGACATCTCCTCTTTCCACGATCTCTCGGAGGATGTGGTACTTTCTCAATACGTGTTTGGACTTCTGATGAGACCTCGGCTCCTTTGCTTGAGCAATGGCTCCGTGTTATCACAAAACACCGGGACAAGAGCAACTCCATTAGGAATGACGCCCAACTCTTGGACAAAATTCCTTATCCAAACAGCCTCCTTTGCTGCAGCTGATGCAGCAATATATTCTGCCTCCGGGGTGGAATCCGCTGTACTATCTTGCTTGGAACTCTTCCAAGAGACAGCAGCACCATTGAGCATGAATACGAATCCAGAGGTTGACTTCGAGTCATCGATATCGCTTTGGAAGCTAGAGTCGGTATAGCCTTCCAATTTCAGTTCTCCACCCCCATAGACCAAGAACAACTTATTGGTCCTTCTCAAATACTTGAGGATGTCTTTCACAACTTTCCAATGTGGAAGACCAAGGTTCGATTGATATCTACTCACTAAACTTAGTGCGAAAGCCACGTCAGGACGTGTAGATATCATCTCATACAAGATGCTACCAATCGCAGATGCATAAGGAATGCTTGTCATCGCCGCTATCTCTGCATCAGTCTTTGGAGACATAGACTTTGATAGAGACACGCCATGACACATTGTTAGATGTCCTCTCTTGGACTCATCCATCGAGAACCGCTGCACGATGGTATCAATGTATGTGGACTGGGTGAGACCAAGCAATCTTTTCGATCTATCTCTATAGATCTGTATTCCCGATAGATGTAAACCCTTCAGGTTGAGACATGTAAATCTCTTCCTTAATATCCCCATTAAGAAAGGCTGTCTTGACATCCTTTTGCCATATGTCATAGTCATACCATGCAGCTATGGCTAGCAATATCGTTATCGACTTGAACATTGCTACTGGAGAAAAGGTTTCTTCAAAGTCAACTCCTTGTCTTTGAGTATATCCTTTTGCAACCAATCGCGCCTTGAAGGTCAATACCTTCCTTGAAGGTCCTTGGATCACATCCATGGATAGGCTCATCATGGCCCTCTTCAAGAAGCAGACCATACCTCATAGGTGATCTCGAGACTCTCTCGGATCTTCTTGGAGCTTGTATCTCCTGTCTTGGCTCTTCTGGTGTGGGTTCTACAATCGTGGGTGTCTCTCAAACCTCTTCGAGTTCTATAATTTCCCTTTTTCTATCCAATAGAAATTCCTTTTCCAAGAAGGTTGCATTCCTAGAAACAAACACCTTTGTTTCTTGGGGATGATAGAAATAATATCCAATTGAATTCCTTGGATATCCCACAAAGTAACATAAAATGGATCAACTATCCAATTTATCTCCCACCACCTGCTCTACATAAGCAGGGCATCCCCATATTCTAAGATAAGAATATTTGGGAGGCTTACCCATCCATATCTCATATGGAGTCTTATCAACTGCCTTTGAATGAACATTGTTCAACAACAGTGCCGCAGTCTCAAGCGCATATCCCCAAAAGGATGGCGGCAACTCCGTGAACCCCATCATAGACCGAACCATGTCCATAAAAGTTCGGTTACGACGCTCCGAAACACCATACAACTGCAGTGTAGCGGGCGGAGTCCACTACGAGAGAATCCCATTCTCCCTAAGATACTCTTGGAACTCGGCACTCAAGTACTCACCACCTCGATCCGATCGAAGTGTCTTGATGCTTCGTCCCAATTGTTTATCTACTTCACTTCTGAATTCTTTGAACCTTTAAAAGGCTTCAGACTTGTATTTCATCAAATACACATACCCATACCTCGAAAAGTCATCTGTAAAGGTGATGAAGTAGGCATGTCCATGCTTAGTCAGACCGCACACATCGGTATGGATCAAATCCCATAACCCTTTGGCTCGCTCCACATGGCCCTTAAAGGGAATTTTGGTCATCTTTCCTTTTAGACAGGATTCACAAGTCGTGAGAGCATTAATATCAGACATATCAAACATGCCCACTCCCACTAGCTTGTTCATCCTTCTTAGGGAAATATGTCCTAATCGAGCATGCCACAATAGTGCCGAATTTAGAGTATCTTGTTTTCACTTGTTTGTTGTTGTTATAGCTTGGAAATTGTTAAGTGGAATATCTTTCAATTTTAAGGTATAGAGATCGTTTTCAAGTTCTCCAGTACCAATTAAACATTCATTCTTGTAAATGTTGCAAACACCTTTGCTAAATAAACAAAAAATCCATCTTTATCAAGCATAGAAATGGAAATAATGTTTTTCAACAAGTCTGGTACAAACAAAACATCTCTCAAAACAAACTTAAAATCATTGTTCAAATGCAAGTAAACATCTCCTATAGCCTTGGCAGCAACCCTTGCTCCATTGCCCATCCTTAAGAAGTCTCACCTTCCCCGAGCCTCCTACTTCTTCCCATCACCTGCAAATCATTACAGAGATGTGAGCCACATCCGGTATCCAATACCCAAGAAGTAGAGTTAATTGAAATGTTTACTTCAATATAGAACATTCCGTTTCCAGAACTCTTCTGGGCAAGATATTCCCTGCAGTTACGCCTCCAATGTCCAGGCTTCTTGCAGTGATGTCAGACGTCAACAGTTTTGTCAGCCTTCAGTGGTGTGGCTGCCACAGCGGGACTCGGAGTCTGCCTCTTCAAGGGCACGTTCTTCTTGGGACGTTGGAAAGAACGCTTCTTTCCCTTCCCACGTGGATCAATCTTCGTGCCAGATGAAGAACCCACATAAAGAACTTACTTCTTTTTCTTGATAGTGGACTCAAAAGTCACAAGCATATTCACCAACTCCTCAATGCTCGGCTCCATCTTGTTCATGTTGAAGTTTACCACAAAAGGATCAAATGAGCTAGGCAATGACAACCGCAACACGTCGGTGGTCAGCTCCGAAGGCAACATCAAATCCATGCCAACGAGCTTGTCCACGAGCCCAATCATCTTTAGGCCATGCTCATGGACCGAGGCCCCATCTCGCATGAGTAAAGTGATCAGCTCCTTAACGGTAGCATGCCTAAGAGGTCGAGTCTGCTCACCAAAGAGTTCCATGAGATGCAAATGAATGTCAGCAGCATTCTTTGCATCCTCAAAACGCCTCTATAGCTCATCATTCATAGAAGCCTGCATATAACACATGGCTTTCAAGTCATGGTCACACCATTCCTTGTAAGTCTGCAATTCCTCAGGAGTGCAGCCAATCGGAGCTTCAACAGGGGGCGACTCAGTTAGTGTATATGCAATCCTTTCCGAGTTCAAGACGATCTTTAGGTTTCTTAGCCAAGTGAGATAATTAGGTCCGGTTAATACGTGTTTGTCGAGTATTGTAGATATCGGATTGCGAATCGAAGACATTGTCAAAAATTGTTCTGAAAAGTAAAACAGATAAATGTTAATGACTATTTTAAAATATTTAGTAAGACATAAAGTATGGAATTTTACTTTATAAATTTTCGCTCCCACTGTTTTTACATTTTCACTACCCTCTAGTGAAAATGGGAAACTCCTTTCCTCAGTAGGTACGTAAGGTCCAATTAGCGAATTATGATCCGGAATAATATCAGCCAATCACAATTCCTAAAAGGTAGTTTCCAATTGCATCTCCATGCAACCCTCTACGTAAACTTTTGTCTCACGTTTGATTAGGACCCAATAATATGACGTCGTTCATCTTTACGTGTCAAGCCTTACCTATCGATGTTGAACCTTAGTGGACGGTCGCCATGAGTTCCCTCAATAATATGAGCCGAAATCATGGGAGTTCCACGTAGTTCACATCACCATGTCAATGGATGTCACAGCTTTCCGGCACCCA
>NC_133318.1:7874267-7893744 GCF_012295235.1 Primulina huaijiensis | reverse complement strand
TCAATTAATTATCACAATAATTAATTGATCCGATATTATATATCTTGATCCAATCACTAACCGCCACGATTATAAACTAAATTAACAAAGTATACAAACTCCTTTGCTACTTTCAAATTAATTTATTTATAACCGAATTTCTTGTAAATCACAATTTACTATAAATAATTAAAATCCAACTTCAATTATTTATTTAATGAGAAAATATTTGCAACTTTTGTAATTTTAAACTTAAGGGCCCAAAAAATCATTTTTCACCAAAAATATTTTGGCCCATTTAAATTTCACAAATATGTTAGCCATCCAATAGCCCAACAACATCAAGGCCCATGACACTTTGATAATCCAAAACACTTTTGGAAACCCTAGTCGTCATCGCCGTCGCCGGAGCTCCGTCGCCGGATTCCGGCCAACATGCCAAATTTTTTTTTTTTTTAGCCCGTTTTCTCCCCTTCCATGACCTTGATTTTTGTTGCAAAAAATTATCTCATGCGGTTAGAAATCGACCTCAACATAATATTATGTATTTACTACACCAAAATCGTAACCATAGCTCGGATACCACTTGAAAGAGGATCGGTTACGGTGCCCGAATTCGCAACGGAAGTTTAAAAATCAAATTTTTGAAGGAAAATTTTCGGCCACCACATTTTTCAAGTGTAGCAAATACGAAAACACAACTATGACATTCATAGGGTGTTGAGAAATTTTTACCTATCAATCACAATGGATTGATGATGGCTCCAACCAAGTTGGAAACAACTTTGCTCTTGAAAGGATGAACTTCTACAAGCTTCCTTTGAAAACTCCTTGTTCAAAAATCAAGCCCACCACCAACTAGGAAGATCCCCTCATATTTTGCACTAGAAAAATATGAGGATTTTTCTTTGAGAAGTGCAAGAATTCCTCAAACAAAATGAAGAGAAAAATGGAGAGAAAAATGTGATAAAGTTTCGACCAAGGTGAGTGAGAATGAGAGAGTGAATGAGTTGTCTTGGTGCTTGAAAAAGTTGTCTCTACTTTTGCATGCCATGCAATTTTTTTAATCAAAAGTATTCCCCAACTCTTCACCTACCTAGCATGCTTTTTTAAGTGGGCTTGTAACATTTACAAGGCCCATGGACTTTTATTTAAATGTCCCAAACACATTTGAGCTCATTTAACTTTATTTGAATTTACTCAAGTCCACTAGCAAAATAATTATTTTTAATTGGGCTCTTCAAGGCCCAATGTTGTTTAATTAATTCAACACTTGAATTAATTTAATTATTTGGACTCTACTATGCCCACTAGTGTTTAATTAATTCAACACTTGAACTAATTTAATTTAGTCCATAATAATGTTTATGAAAATCACAATTTTCAAATACTTTATTCCTTTGGCCAACCTTTTAATTTAGGAACACTTCCTCAAATAAAAAGTTACTTTTCTCTCATAGAAGTCATACTTCTATTTTTCCTTACGCTTATAAACTCCTTTATAAGCCGTTCAACAATTGAATTATTTTACTTCTCAACGGGATCTAGAAAGCTAGTACTTGTGTGGCCTTCAATGGTTCACTGAGAAAACTAGCCGTGGGTTCACATCTCCATGTGATTCGGACTAAACATGTCCTTATACGAGCATAACCCAATGGCTCCATTCTTACTTATCAACTCCTTGATAATAAGAACGTCAGAACTCAAGTCTGATAGTACCCAACCAATCATGTTAAACGCCTAGCAGCATCGCTTACATGATTCCCTAGGTATCAAATGATAGTGCCTGCAAGAACCTTTCTATTATGGTTAGCGTACAGTACGGTCCCTTGAACTCATATATCCCGACTGATTCGACAAACATTGGTATATCGAGAGTTGTCAATGAATCGATACTATGTGTCATGTCGTAGTTGCATCGATGGTGTAATCTATGAAACCCCTTTCATAATTACCACCATACTCTGATAAGATATTTCAAACTACATACACATGAGATCACATAGGATATCCATACCCCAAGGTAAGCGGTGAATCCCTGACTACAATGCATCGACTCCTAAATGTTTTGCCAAAACACCCAACCTTGCCACCTGATGACCCCATGAAAGTCGGTAAACAAGTCAAAGTGTAATGCTAGCACATAGAGTCTCAATGTTGTCCCGGGTCGTAAGGGCTAATGGTGTACAACCATAAACTAGGACGTTTCCACTCGATAAGTGAGAACCACTTGGAAAGTCCTTTATGGAGGGTTGTTCAGTGTACTCTACAAAGAGCACCTATCTGCATGCTCGGACATCACAATGTCCCCTACCAATGAAACATGGTACTCACATCGCAGATACTAGTCTCGAACTCGAGCGGCCTATATCCTTCTTAGCGGCAGCTGAATCGACTAGGAACTGTTAAGAATATACAGTATTGCAAATATGAGTTTCATGATACTCATCATATGAGCATCTCATATTCTTTCTACTATTTGTATATTCAAGGACTTTATCTATGCAACTAGCATGTGTATACAGATAAAAAAGTGCCAAAACAATAATTTCAAATATTATTAAAATAAAGGATGTTTATACATAGAGTTTCATTGTGAACACTCGGCCAACATTTGGCTCGACGTGCACCTACTCTAACATCTGGGTCTAAATTTTTTTTTAAAAAAAAATTGCGGAAAGTAATGGAATTCTTCTAATATACATATCAGTATAACAGTACAAGTCTTGTACAACATACAACCATTTAAAACTAAGGTTCAACAACTAATTATCAAGTGTTCAAACCCTATTTACATCAAAGTCTGTAGTCTCCACTCAAATCACGATCTCTCCTCATCTCCTCGACCCTGATCCTGTCCCACCTGTTGCCATGCACACATAAAAACACGACAACAGCCGGATAACTCCGGTGAGATATACATCCCAGTATAAATCAACGAAACATGCAATCATATAAACAACGTAAAAGCATGTAACAGATATCAGTCATATGTATCAACTCTGAAAACATAATCAATATAAAAATGTCAATCAACTCATGACTCTATATCTCATACTAGACTCATTCCTAGTCTAGGGATCCCGGTTCCAGACGTTGGCATTCCTATATCGAATAACAGTAATAGAAGAAACTCCAATTCTATCCACTTCGATATAACCAAACATCCGGTGTGTTGACCTATCCGTCACATACTATGGCATTTTCATCAATATACTATCCCGTGACAATGTGCAATGTGCCAGTGACGATTCCATCACTATTGGGCACTACTGTCACAAGATCACTTGTGTAATACTCGTCTAATACATGATTTCTATAAATCAATAGAACAAGCATATCAATGTCAAACAATTGCAATAAAATAAAGTATGTGATTGTAGGGAAACTAGAGTCCAATCTGACTCAAGTTAATCTCCCGGTTAACGTCGACTTATACCTTTCGTTCGTAGTCTCGGTCTGAAGAATTGGAAGTTCTGAATTCAAGACTGTCTCTGTCAATCTGAAATGACATATCAAGAATAGCAATATCAACATTCCATTCACAATTCAATACCGAATCTGATCAATCTGAATTTAATTCAAAATCAACGGCATAACGGTACCATCTCGATATTCCCGTCAATACCATATCAACAGATATCAATTACCAATCATAACCCATATCCAATACAATCTGTAATCAATCCATGATCCAAATCTATTCAATTTCAATCAATATAATCTGAAAAATCATAACAATTTCATAATCAATCTGTTCTTCGATCTGACTTCGATTCTACGATGTCTAACATATCCAGAACACCATATAATACTCAAATAATAATTCCTCCAATATCACAATTTCAAATGATAACAGAACTCAATGAAACTTACTTCCTGTAGTAGCAGTTGACGAGAGGATCTCAGAACTGTCTTCAGATCGAAATTCTGATAGCCGAATCTTGAATAATCAAATTTCTAAAGGATGGAAAAGCTTTGAAAATTCTCGGGAGCTCTCTATTCTTCTTCTGAACATTTGCAATTGAAATGAAAGATTCCACTTTATATTTGCATGACAAGTGTCATATTCAAGTTTCAATATTGCAATTTAGCCCCTGACATCTTCACTATTTGAAATTTGGTCCTCACAACTCTTTTTAATTCCATTTCAATCCTAATTAAGTACAAAAACCATGGAATCAAATTCAACATGCCAAAATTCATAAATTAAATAATCTCGGATTAAAATGATAAAATCTCGGCCTTACAGTTGTACTACTACTGACCTCAAGAAGCTCATGAAGTCACGTCTTCGGTCTGTAAGTTTACATTTACGCATTTTATTTAAAGCATGAATTATTTTAACAGAATGTTTTCATGAAATGTTTTTACGTTCAGATTTTTTTTTATTTCAGTATTTATTTAAATTTAAGATAAATTATGGAATTATGCATGTTAGTTACGTATGGGCTATATATGGAACAGTATGCTTCCTAGACGCCAGGTTGGACGCCCGAGAGGTGGTGGTGAGCACCGTCATGAGGACGGTGAGGGTCAGAGGCAAGAGAGGCAGGGACCTCCACCCTCTCCACCAGACATGAACGCCCAGATGTTAGCTAGGATGACTCAGTTCTTCGCGCAGTTTGCGGGGAACAACGCTGTGGCAGCCAGACAGACGGGGCCTGAAGCTGTCTGTGAGCGGTTTATGAAGATGAGGCCGAAAGAGTTCTCAGGGACGACAGATCCTTTGGTTGCAGAGGGCTGGATTAAATCCCTTGAGGTTATTTTCGAGTTCATGGGGCTTGAAGATGGAGATAGGGTTCGTTGTGCGACTTATCTGTTTGGAGGAGACGCTCGTCTGTGGTGGGAAGGAGCAACTGTAGCTTTGGATATGGCTACTTTGAGCTGGGCGCGCTTCACAGAGGTATTCTACTCTAAATATTTTACTGACGAGGTGCGTTCCAGGTTGACCAGGGAGTTTATGACCCTGAGACAGGGAGACACGACTGTTACGGAGTTTATCCGTAAATTTGAGAGGGGTTGTCACTTTGTACCCCTAATTGCAAATGACGCTGGTGCAAAATTGAGGCATTTTATGGATGGTCTGCGGCCGATCTTGCGCCGTGATGTTAGGGTGGCTGGCCCTACTACCTATGATGTTGCTGTTTCCAGAGCTCTAGCGGCAGAGCAAGACCAGAATGATATTGAGCGCGATCGCCAGGGTAAACGACCATTTCAGGCACCACACCGTCCTCCCCAGCAGCAGCATCAGAATAAGAGACCTTTCCACGGTCCACCCTGGAACATAGGGCAGCAGCAGCAGCATCAGGGACGAGTAGTCCCGAGGACAGTGGAGTATCCAGTCCGTGCCAAGTGCTCACGTCGTCATGCTGGGACTTGTATGTATGGTTCGGGAAAGTGTTACAAACGTGGTAGTACTGACCACATATTGAAGAATTGTCCTCAGAAGAATCTGCCTACCCAAGGCAGAATTTTTGCTCTCCATGCTGCGGAGACAAACCCAGAGACGATGCTTATGACAGATATCCTAAATCTTTAAGTTGTATTAGAAGTTTAATGTTTTGGGTTAAGATTTTGAACTTAGAATTTATGATAGGATTGCATGTTCTAATCAGTGTCATTTACGGAAATTTAGGTTAGGAGAACTTTGACCTTTGCAGGTCTATAAGCATAGTTCTTGTAAAACTATTGGGTTTAGCATGATATTCCAATCTTTCAGGGAGAATCTTTATAGCCGGTTCAGCTACGAAAGCCTTGATAGATTCAGCGGCTACGCATTCATTCATTTCAGAAACCTTTGCAAATTCTCTCAAGATCAAGACAATTGGGCTAGACATAGCGTATTCAATAGCATTGCCTTCTGGAGAGGAGATGACAGATACTAATGTGATCCGAGATATAGACCTCGAACTTCATGGTAATCTCGTTTATGCGGATCTTATCGTGCTACCAATGCCTGAGTTTGATATCATTCTGGGTATGGATTGGCTTTTGAGGAACATAGTTTTGATTGACTTCCAGCGGAGATCTGTTATAGTTCGACCTCCTGGGATGGAACAATTCTTATTCGAACCAGACATTTACTTTCATTTATCGTGTATGATATCTTGTGTCCAGGCTAGGAAGTTCATTCATAGAGGGTGCCGAGCATTTTTAGCCACTCTTGTATCTGTTCCTGAGACGCCCAAACAGTCAGCATCCGATGTTCCTATTGTCAAAGACTTTCTAGATGTTTTTCCTGATGACGTCACTGGTTTACCACCTGTGCGAGAGGTGGAATTCTCTATTGAGCTTATGCCAGGTACCGCGCCGATCTCAAAGGCACCGTACCTATTAGCACCGAAAGAGATGGCAGAACTCGAGAAGCAGATTCAGGAACTTCTTGACAAGGAGTTCATTCGCCCGAGTTTTTCTCCATGGGGCGCGCCAGTCTTATTTGTGAAGAAGAAGGATGGGTCGATGAGACTTTGCATTGATTATCGGGAGTTGAACAGAGTTACAGTGAAGAATAAATACCCACTTCCGAGGATTGAAGATTTATTTGATCAATTGCAAGGAGCTTCAGTATTCTCCAAGATAGATCTACGTTCCAGTTATCATCAGTTGCGGGTGAAAGACGCTGATGTTCTCAAGACTGCTTTTAAGACTCGTTATGGCCACTTCGAGTTCCTTGTGATGCCATTCGGTTTGACGAATGCGCCAGCGATCTTCATGGATCCCATGAATCGTGTATTTCAGCCGTATCTTGATCAGTTTGTGATAGTATTCATAGACGATATTCTCGTTTACTCAAAGAATCAAGAGGATCACAGCAGACATTTGACCACAATATTGCAGACCTTACAAAAGCACAAGCTATTCGCGAAGTTCAGCAAGTGCGAGTTCTGGTTAGAGAAGGTGGCGTTCTTAGGCCACGTAGTTTCTAGCAGCGGTATTGAGGTCGACCCGGCGAAAGTTGCAGCAGTCAGAGATTGGGTTGTGCCGCAAAATGCATCAGAGATCCGTAGTTTCCTAGGGCTAGCAGGATACTATCGGAAGTTTATTCGGGGATTCTCCTCTATTGCAGTTCCACTCACATCATTGACGAAGAAGAATGTTAAGTATGTGTGAAGCGAGGAATGTCAGAAGAGCTTCGATACATTGAAGCAAGCTCTTAATTCAGCGCCAGTATTGGCCATGCCGTCAGGACCCGGGGATTTTGTTTTGTATACCGATGCTTCGAAACTCGGGTTAGGCGCGGTATTGATGCAGCATGGGAAGGTGATAGCATATGCTTCTCGTCAGTTGAAGATTCATGAGAAGAATTATCCTACCCATGATCTAGAGTTGGCAGCTGTAGTATTTGCATTGAAAATTTGGAGGCATTATTTGTACGGATAGAAGTGCCAGATCTTTACCGATCACAAAAGTCTCAAATATTTCTTTACACAGAAAGAGTTGAATATGCGGCAGAGGCGTTGGTTGGAGCTAGTGAAGGACTATGACTGTGACGTTAGCTATCATCCTGGAAAAGCTAATGTAGTTGCGGATGCGTTGAGCAGAAAAGTCGTAGGGATGGCTCATTTGGTGGTTTCGAGACCTCTTCAGTTTGAGATGTAGATGTTTGATCTAGAGACATATCCTCGAGGTAGAGTTCCTCGTCTATCTATTTTGACGATTCAGTCTTCTCTTCTCTTCTAGACCGTATTCGCAGTGGACAGTTAGCAGACGAGCAGTTGGCAAAGTGGAGGCAGAGAGATGAGGCCAAGGGCAGTATCTTGTATACAATCAGAGACGGTATTGTGAGATATCGAGACAGAATGTGGGTTCCTAGCGGCGATTCTATTCGAGAGGATATCTTATCTGAGGCCCATATGTCGTCGTACTCTATTCATCCAGGGAGTACAAAGATGTACAAAGATCTACAGTTATTATATTGGTGGCCTGGGATGAAGAGGGATATCAGAAGTTTTGTATCCGAATGTCTGACGTGCCAGCTAGTGAAAGCGAAACATCAGAGACCAGCAGGTATGCTCAAGCCTCTTCCTATTCCTGAGTGGATGTGAGAGAATGTTACCATGGATTTTGTTGTCGGATTGCCGAAGTCAGTCAGAGGGCCGAATGCTATATGGGTGATTGTTGATCGTCTTACGAAATCAGCCCATTTCTTGCCTATTAAGACGACTTTTTCCATGATCCAGTATGCGGAGTTATAAATCCGGGAGATAGTCAGACTTCATGGTATTCCCGTTTCTATAGTGTCTGACCAAGATCATAGGTTCACTTCATCATTTTGGAAGAGTCTACGCTCAGCTATGGGTACCAAGTTGTTGTTTAGCACGACTTTTCACCCACAGACAGATGGTCAGTCCGATAGAGTTATCCAGATTTTGGAGGATCTTCTTCGTGCATGTGTCCTCGATTTCTCCGGGAGTTGGGAATCAAAGCTACCATTGGTGGAGTTTACCTATAACAACAGTTTTCAGTCGTCTATAGGTATGGCTCCATATGAAGCACTGTACCGTCGTAAATGTAGATCTCATATTCATTGGGATGAAGTAGGAGAGAGATCAGAATTGGGTCCGGAGATTGTGCAGCAGGCTGCTGAGGTAGTAGTCAAGATCCGAGATAGGATGAGGACTGCTCAGAGCAGACACAAGAGTTATGCGGATCAGAGGAGGAGAGATTTAGAGTTTGCTGTTGGTGACCATGTTTTCGTGAAGATTGCACCGATGAAAGGTGTCATGCGGTTCGGGAAGAAAGGAAAGCTCAGTCCAAGATTCATTGGACCATTTGAGATTCTCGACAGAGTTGGGACATTAGCTTATCGTGTTGTTCTTCAGCCGAATCTGGCCGGAGTACACAACGTGTTCCACGTTTCCACGCTGAGGAAGTATATGGCGAATCCATCGCCTGTCTTGAACTTTGAACCGTTGCAACTCAATCCGAACTTGTCTTATGAGGAAAGACCAGTGCAAATCCTAGATAGACAAGAGAAAAGGATTCGGAACAAACTGTTCAAGCTAGTGAAAGTCAAATGGCTCAATCATTCGGAGGAGGAAGCTACATGGGAATCTGAGCCGGAGATGAGGAGTCGCTATCCCGAGTTATTCTGTAAGTTTTAATTTCGGGGACGAAATTCCTTTAAGGGGGGGTAGAGTTGTAGAACCCGAAAATCAGATTACGTATAAGCCATGCATAATTTCTATTATTTAAATTAAAAATGAATTTTTAAGAAATATGAAGTAGTTTTATCTTTTCAGGGTAAATACGCGAGACTGGACCGGAGTTTGGAGATTAGAAATAAGATTAATAATATGAAAAATATTCATAAATTTAATTTAAGCTAAGGAATAATTTATTTTAATGAAAAAGAATGTGTTTAGGATTTATTAAATTAATTGGAGCTAAATTAGTAAATAAGTTCTTTAGGTTAATATATAATTAAAGCTTAAATTAAAATATATAAACATATGGGGATGAATTAATCTAGGTATAAAATATTCAAGAAATTAATCATAGCATTTGAATATTTAAATTGGAGGTCATGAATGACATGCAATAATCTATCCTAAATTTAATGTGTAAATTCACTAAAATAGATAATGAGGGTGCTAAACTTTAAACAATTAAAATGCAAGGATTAAATAAGAATATACCATGCAAATGAGTAGAAAATTCGGTCAAAACCTTAAACCATTTCTAAAGTGACTAGTAACTCCCCATTCAAGTCAATTTTAATTGTATTCGATGGTGTGTTCATCTCCCCATTTTAATGCACTAACTATAAGTAAATTCAAATACAAAATATACCTTAATTCTTCTTTAATCCATCATGCTAGCAAATAAACGGATATATGCAGAAAAAAATAAGAACAAGACAACGGCAACAAGAGAAAGGAGAAACAATTCAAAACCAATCAAATTCTCACTTGTAACTCTCAACTAAATGCATGTTATGACTCATTTAACACCTCCTATAATACTCCTTTTCATTGCCTAGCAAACCTATGCTCTTATCTTCGAAAAACACTAGAAAAACAGCAGCATAGAATCGAGAGAATAGCAGCAAAAATAAGAAAAGAGATCCAACTCCGTGACGCCGCTCGTCTTCATCGTATTGATTTGTTTTTGTGTCAAAACAAATTTCAGGAATGTATATGTTGTTTCTTTTCTCCTCAATCAAGTCCTATAGATATTTTTAAAGCATTATATGTTCATGATTCAAGTAACAACTCGAAATTTTGGCAGCAAGTTCTGAAAAATTCTGCACAGCTTTCTCGGCTCTTGTGTTCATCTTTATGGTTGAGTTGTTTTGCTGAATCCAGGTGGTTGCTTCGGTCCCAGGCTGTCAAAACTTCATATAGGCATGCTTCATAGGGTGTTAGGGTGTTGATAGTCCATTTGTTTCAGTCCATACACTCAGTATAAAGAATTGGCAGCAACAATTCCATTAAGTTACAGATTATGTCAAAATTCTGTCATTTGGTTGTTTGGGATGGGAGTTCGAATCATGGCTGTCTTAGAGACTGTAGCCATGGTTAGAACCTCACTTATCATGTCTAGGACGTGACCAAGGTGTCCTTTCCAAGCTTGGTTCATGGATCCTTCAGAATTTGACAACAACAACACAAGTGCATTTCGGTTATTCATTTTTTGTGTGAGTGGGTTTCGGTTTTGGGTGTGTGGATTGGATTATGGTTGGCTCCTAGCTCGTAGCCATGGTTCATACAACACTACATCATGTCTAGATCGAGCCATGATCAATCAAATGGCCACTGGAACGACACAAGACAATAGAACAATTCGATACATCTCATTGCGCAGTATTGAGTTCTTTATTGGTATGTTTCGGTGTCCTAGGTATTTGCTTGGGTTGTGGTTGGCTTTTAGCCCTTAGCCATGGTCCAAGCCATACCTTAGGATGTTGGTAAGAGTCCTTGGGCGGTGGTTCAAGCCATTGGTCATTAAATTTGAGAGTTCACCTCACAAACACCCAACTTGCTACTGCTGTAATTTGACAGCAACTTGCTGTTCGGTTTTAGTGCTTGTTTGAGTTCTTGGTTGGCTTTTAGCCCATGGCTTTGGACTAAAAAGTACCTCAATGAATTAGGAAAGTCATGCTTTTGGCCGTTTGTGATTTGGTTGAGTTTAGAGGTCGTACGAGAATTTACGGTGAAAGGTGCCAAAATGACTCTTGAAAGAGTGTTTTATGTTTTTGGATTCATTTCACCCATTTTCGTGTTTTATAATCATTATGCATGTTTTTCAGTATTTTTGGGGTATTTTTAATCATGGTTAAATGTCGGTTTAATGTTGGTTCGGATTGGTACGAAGCCATGATTAAAAATAAAGTTAATGGTTCTATTCTCCTCGTTTTTAGTTCGATTGTTAAGTTTTTGTCAAGTTAAGATTTATTGCATGTGTCACATATTAGAGTTAAGTCGCAGCAAGCCTGGGAACAATTCAACTCATCCGGTAAAAATAAGGTTATAATTATATTACGTGCATAAAAATATAAAATGTTTATTTTTGAGATATATGCTATATGTCTTGTGGCCACCATATGTATATGGGTTTGGAAGTCGGTAGGCGCAACCGAGGACCTCTCCACCCGGTGACTTACGACCGGTTTATGATTATGTATGGGTACGGACATCCAGTCCAAGGGCTGTGATTGATCTCTACCGCCCAGTATACTGTGGTTTAGTCTGATCAGGCGCTCACGTTATGTTATGGGCCACTTGCTTAGAAACATTATCTCTACCAGAAAATTATGATATGTTATGACAGAGCTCTATGGAGCAAAGCTTTTACGTATGATCTTCAAAGATGCACGTAGTTATACTTATTCATGATACGATTTTCACTGTACGCTTTACGATACTTCATTTTTACGTTGCATGGGATTTGATGATATATTTACTTGTTATTCACGATATATACATGTTGAGTCTTTAGACTCACTAGACTTGATTGTTGTAGGTATTGATGAGGTCGATACCGCGGACGGAGACCAGTGAGCGATCTTGGGACAGCAGTAGTAACCCGAGGACCCTTGATTTAGTTTATGCACCTTTTATCATTCAAACTCAATTTTAACATGTTGGATTATTTTTAAATTGTTGTTTGAATTACAATGTTGGCTTACGCTGTTATTTTAAAGTTAAAATTATTTACATGTTTATTTTATAAATTCGGCAAGTTATTTATTTATTTAGAAAAATTTTAATAATTCCGCAAAAGTATGAATACGAAATACGGGCCTTTACATCCCGACTACAATACACTAGCTCAAACACATGTCCCAATTTCTCCCAACCTCGCCATCTTATGACCCTCACGGAGTCGGTAAACGAGTCAAAGCACAATTCTAGTATGTAGAGTCTCAGTGTTGTCTCGGGTTGTAAAGACTAATGATGTACTATCATAACCAAATACTTTTTCTCTCGATGAATGATAATCACTTGAAAAGTCCGATGAATGGTTGTTCGGTACAATCATCATATGATTACACATCTACATTATTGGACATCTCTATGTTTTTACCAAGAAACGTGGTACACAAAATCACTGATGCTTAAGCTCAAGCAGCCTTTATCCTTGTTTCTTAGGCAATTGAATCAACTAGGAACTAATTTAGAATATAATATGTTTACAAATGAGTTTCAAGATCGAAGTACGATTTATTTGTATTATATTATATCAATGTCTTTATCTATGTTTGTAGCATGAGTATACAGATAAAGTAAAAATAAATCTTGAAATTTAAATTATATTAAAATTAAGAATGTTTATTACAATTGAGTCAATAAATTCCTTAGCCAACAGTTGGCTTCCACTTGCCCTAGAGCTAACTACTCATAAAATTTAATCCAATTCTTTCACGATATTTTTCAAACAACGGTTTTGATAAAGGCTTTGTAAGTGGATCAACAACTAAACCGTCTACTACTCGTTTTTCTTCAAAATATACTAGAATATTTTTTTCAATGCTTCGGCCGAATACTATATGTAACTGATAAACATAAAAATTGTACATTAATTAAATGTTTTATAATATAAATATATAGTTTTTGTTTTATTAAATGTTTAAATATTATATGTTTTATAATAAATTGTATAAAATATAAGTTGTTGTGTAATTACAAGTTTTTACTATTTTTTATAGGTTCGATAAAACAAGAATAAACTTGGCGTTGCAAATGGGATTAAGATGATTCTTGGACCTGTAGAAAGTTGATTATAATATCTACAATATTGTTGACAAGCATGAGATAAAAATCCTCTCACAATTGGGATCAAATTAAGCAACAAATAAAGTTACTAAAGGAGTGGCAGTTTTACCATGCTCTAGTATTTTGACCATATCTCTCAAATTACTTGGTCAAATGGTTTGAAAAAAATACCACAACTAGACAACTCAATTATCCACATGTTTCTTTTTATGTGAAGAAGCAAATTCGGAGAAGAAGATTTTCAAAAGTGATGTGTAATATAATATAATATCTTGGAACACCAATGAAGACTTATGTGTAAAAAAATAATATTTTATTTGTGGTTGTCTCCCCAAATTTGGCTATAAATAGGGGTGCATTGTAATGTATTGAGATATCCCTCATTCTATGAACAAACCTTTGAGTTCATAATATTTCTCTCTATATTTTTCCTTTATTTCTTCATTTAAATACAATTAGCATGTTAATTTCATATTCAAAGTTTTACACTTTGAATAATGAATAGCTAACTTCCTAAAGTTGAGATGATAAGGTGAAACTCTTGGCATGATAATAAGGTTATTAAAAGGTAAGAATCTATGTTTTATATTATTTAATCATTATTTATTGTTTATGTTATATTTATTTCTTTAAGCATTTTTATACCCTACTTATAAGTGGGAGTTTTGATTTATTGTTGCTATATGTTACACTAAATTCTTGGAACCATTTAAATGTTAGTTTGGTATTACCAACCATTTAAAGTGGATGCCTTGATTTATTATATATAAATATATTATAATATTAAATTCTTGGAACCATTTAAATGTTAGTTTGGTTTTACCAACCATTTAACTTGGATTCCTTGATTTATTATATATGAATATATCATAGTATTAATTTATTGGTACCATTTAAATGTTTGTTTGGTTTTACCAACCATTTAAAGTGGGAACCTTGATTTAGTGTTTACAAATATATATAGCACAATAAATACTTGACCACATTTATAAGTTTTGGTATATATTATATACTTATAAGATAATAATTTATAACATAATATAAATATGATTATTTAATATATTGGAACCATTTTATTAAGTGGATTTCAATATTGTTCGTTAATGTTAACTTTATTAAACTTCCAAGAGTGGATCCTTTAATCTCAACTACTTAAATTAAAATTTGAACAATTAAAATTTACCCATTAAAGATTCAAACAATTAAAATTAAAAAGAAACAAAAAGAAAAACAAAATAAAAAGACATTGTAGTGGAATTGTAATTACCTTAACTTCCCTGTGGATACGATATCGGACTCACCGAATTATACTACTTGTGGACAACCTGCTTTTGGGAGTGCAACAATCAAAGTGACAACAAGTTTTTGGCGCCGTTGCCGGGGAAGTATAATTTAATTTCAAGTCTAATTAATTTTGTTTATAGTTTATTTTTCTTTATTTGAATTTTTATTGCTTTTGTGTGTTTTTATTCTTTTGCATTTGCATTTGCATGAGCATTTGGTCACGTATACTTAGTGGTCGACTCATTCGAAATAACCCTTTATTTTTAAGCAACCACATGACAAAGGAGATGAAAGTGAAGATGAAAATCTTATTGAAACTCTTGTGGAAGAAAACATTCAAGAAGGGAGTACTCGTGATCAATTAGATATTTGTTCAATTGAAACTGTTAAAGAAAATATTGAAATTGATCTTGATGATTTTATCAGGTATCAGTCGTTACCAGGATCAGAGAAAGAATTTGATGCAAAATATGAGAACAAAGACGAACCACCTATATTGGAGTTAAAACCCTTGTCAGAAGAATTGAAGTATGCATTTCTTCGAGAAGATGAAACATATCCGGTGGTAATTTCTTCCAAACTAGCAAGTGATGAAGAAGGTAAATTAGTTGATATGCTTAAAAGACATAAAAATGCAATTGATTGGACACTAAAAGATCTCATTGGGATTACTTCTGGAATTGTTTTGGGACATGTCGTGTCATCTCATGGAATTGAAGTTGATAAAGCAAAAGTTGATGTCATTGCCAATTTACCCCCTCCAAAAACCATTAAAAAAATTCGCTCATTTTTGGGACATGCTGGATTTTATAGGAGGTTTGTAAAGGACTTTAGTTTAATCTCTAAACCCATTTGTAACCTCTTAACAAAAGACACTGCATTTGAGTGGACTCAAGAATGTCAAAATGCTTTTGATAAAATCATTCGACATTTAACATCAGCTCCTATCATGCAACATCCTGATTGGTCTTTACCATTTGAAATCATGTACGATGCGAGTGATTATGCAGTCGTTGCAGTATTGGGTCAAAGAAGAAACGGTAAGCCTTATGTGATATATTATGCAAGTAGAACTGTAAACATTGCTCAAATGAATTACTCCACAACTGAAAAAGAACTACTTGCTGTAATATTTGCATTAGATAAATTTCGTTCTTATTTGATTGGATCAACAACTATCGTGTTTACTGATCATTCTGCTATTAGATATTTGTTGACCAAACAGAATACAAAGCCACGACTGATACGATGGATTTTGTTGCTCCAAGAATTTGACATTGTGATCAAAGATAAAAAAGAAACCGAGAATGTCGTAGCCGATCATTTATCGAGACTAGTAACAGGATCATCTTGTGAAATGACACCAATTAACGATAATTTTACTGATGAACATCTATTTTCAGTTACTACTACACCTTGGTTTGCTAACATAGTAAATTTTCTTGTGACAGGAAAAAGCCACCGCAATGGAGTTCTCAAGATAAAAGAAAATTTTTGAATGAGGTAAAAAAATTTTATTGAGATGATCCGTATCGGTTCAAGTATTGTTCGGATAAAATTTTTCGACGTTGCATACCCGACAATGAGGTAAGTAGTGTCATTAAATTTTGTCATTCAGAAGCATGCGGAGGACATTTTTCTTCAAAGAAAATAGCTGCAAAAATCCTGCAGTGTGGATTTTATTGGCCCACTTTGTTTAAAGATACCCACGAAATCTGCAAGATTTGTGAAAATTATCAAAAATTGGGTGCGATTTCAAAAAGAAACATGATGTCTTTGAATCCTATTATTGAAATTGAAATATTTGATTGTTGGGGAATAGATTTTATGGGACATTTTCCACCGTCGTTTGGATACTTGTATATTTTAGTTGCAGTTGATTATGTTTCCAAATGGATAGAGGCAATTCCATGTCGAACAAATGATCATAAAATCGTCATCAAATTTTTAAAAGAAAATATTTTTAGTAGATTTGGAATTCCTCGAGCCATGATAAGTGATGGGGGAACTCACTTTGTTAATAAACCATTTGCTTCATTAATGAAAAAATATGGTATTACTCACAAAGTAACTACTCCTTATCATCCTCAAACAAATGGACAAGTTGAATTAGCTAATAGGGAGATAAAGCAAATTTTGGAAAAAACTG
Organism: Primulina huaijiensis; assembly: GCF_012295235.1. Lineage (NCBI taxonomy): Eukaryota > Viridiplantae > Streptophyta > Magnoliopsida > Lamiales > Gesneriaceae > Primulina > Primulina huaijiensis. Next base: position 7,877,112 of record NC_133318.1, on the reverse strand, counting down.
TTAACTCAAATAGAAAAGATTGGTCTCTGCGACTTAATAATGCACTTTGGGCATATCGAACAGCTTTTAAAACATCATTGAATATGTCTCCCTATAGGTTGGTTTACGGAAAACATTGTCATTTGCCTGTGGAATTGGAACATAAAGCTTATTGGGCGACCAAAACTTTAAATTCAAGCATGGATGATGCCAACAAATTGCGTAAATTGCAACTTAATGAACTTGATGAACTCAGAAATGACGCGTATGAGAATTCAAGGATTTATAAAGCAAAAATCAAATCATTTCATGATAAAAAAATTCTTAGAAAATCTTTTGAGATTGGTAAAAATGTTTTGCTTTATAATTCTCGACTTCACATATTTCCAGGAAAATTACGATCAAGATGGACAGGCCCATATGTTGTAAAGCATGTGTATACTTATGGAGCTGTGGATATTGAAAATCCTAAAAATGGTGATGTTTTTAAAGTGAATGGACAAACGCTTAAACCATTTTTGGAAAATAAAATCTTTCAAGAAGAGTTTATTTCCCTTTCTGATCCTTGATTTTTTTTGTGTTGCATTTAATTTTGTTTGTTTTTATTTCAGGTTTCCTTAATCTTTTTATTTTCCCGGTTAAATGGTGGATAACGGTACTCTGTGACTCTCATAGTCGGTTTAATCAGTTTCTCATAATTGCTGCTACAAAAATAAAAAAAATCATTTTTTTTCTTTTCAAAATGGATGAAATTCTCACAAAAATTTGTAAATATTTTCCCTCTGTTTTTGAAAATGTTCTAAGAAAAATTTATGCAGGAAGGTGTGAAAAGATTGAGATTGCTAATGCAAAAAGGAATTCCAGAAGATATTCGTCTTGTAATAGAAGCTAAGGTCCGATTAGGAGGAGAAGTTCCACAATCATTGCTTATTCGGTATTTGCTTGCATTAGGAAAAAGCACTTATGCGAAAAAACGAAGGGCCAAAAGTTTAGGGGTTTGTCATAAGTGTGCAAGATGGACTTGTGACAAACGATGCAAATCTTTGGGATGTGTTTCCAATAACAGAGAAGATAAAATTGGTTTCATTAAGAATGGGCTGAGTAAGAAGTCTTTAGATGACATCTTATTGACTGTTGAGACGCATTCTAGTGGACATGTGCATATTGAACTTCTTCGTTTATGGAAACAATTCCAAGATGAGAGTCATAGTCTCGGGAATCCGACTAAAAAAGACCTTGTTTGCCAATTTATAAGAAAATTGGATGGGAAGCAGATCCTCGACTCATAGAAGGCGTTGAAGCCGTTTTTGGACGTAAAACAAGAGGAAAATTGTGTGCCACAATCACACTACTGTTTACATGCATGTGTGTCATTATTGTTTTTACTGTTTATTATGTTTATAACTGTGACCCATATTTTTGTCCTGATAACATATTACCCCTATAAAATCTCTCATCTTTCTCTCTATTTTCGCAGAAAGAAAAAAGAAGAAAGTAAAAAAAAAAACATGGCTGGAACCTCTGCACAATCATTGAAAAATATTTTTGTATTTTGTGGGTCGAGTCTGGAAAAAATGAAGTGTTTGTAGAAGGAGCGAATAATCTTTGAAAGATATTGGCTGAGAGAAAAATTCACTTGGTATATGGGGGAGGTAATATTGGGTTAATGGGATCTATTTCAACATCTGCTCATCTTGGAGGTAGTCAGGTTTTGGGTATTATTCCTACAGCTTTAGCTGAAGGAAATATTACAGGTGTTACGATTGGTGAGGAATTAAAAGTTTCTTCTATGTATGAAAGAATCACAAAAATGATTGAAAATTCTGATGCTTTTATCGCACTACCAGGTGGTTTTGGTACATTAGAAGAATATTTTCACACTGTTTCTTGGGCACAACTTAATATCCATAATAAACCCGTGGGCTTGTTGAATATCAATAATTATTATGACAGTTTGTTGACATTTCTTGATAAAGCTGTGGAACAGAATTTTATTTCAGAAAATTCACGACGGATGCTCATCTGTGCTTCGACTGCCGACCAATTAATTGATGATTTGGAAGCTTTTGTTCATAAGCCTGATCCGATGATAACAAAGATCAATTGGTCGCAATCAAGCAATAAGAAAAGGAAGTTGGATCATTGATTCAAAAGTCGTGGATTGGTTTGCGTTTGTTTCAGTTTGTTATCTTCAATAAAATTCCAGGTGATATCTCTTTCATTATGTACTCTTTATTAATAGTTATTTTGACATTAGGGACAATGTCATATTCTGATTGGGGGGAGAACAAACTTATAAAAAAAATTAAAAAAAATAAAAATATATATATATATATATTATTTTAAAATAAAATCATGTTTATTGTTTATATCTTAGTAATTTTTGCAAAAATGTCATACATTACATGTTTGAAATATTTAAATTAGAAGATGCATTAATCTATTTAAGAATGTTTAAATTTTTATTTGAAAAAAAACGTCAATTTTAATATTCTGATCAATATAAAAATATGATTTATGAAATCTTTTTGAGTGATTAACCATTGTGATAAAATCAGGTATTAAAGTATATGACCCAAGATATATTTTATAAGGGTGCTTGAAATTTTAAACTCACACATATTTTGTGAGTGAGTGGAGAGGACTGAGAAAACAGCTTTCGAGCCTTGATTGATCATGAGAGAGACTATCTATTGTTTAGATCTTGAGTTCTTATTTTGAAAAAAAAAATGTTATTTCTTGAAGAAAAAAGAAGGAGAAAAATACAAAAAGAAAGATATTGACGATCTATGTAATTTTTAAGTTATATGCTACTACCCATATATCTCTCATAAAAAAAAAGAAAGAAAGAGAGAAATTTATTGTA
>NC_133318.1:7820651-7873101 GCF_012295235.1 Primulina huaijiensis | reverse complement strand
ATTATTTATTGTTTATGTTATATTTATTTCTTTAAGCATTTTTATACCCTACTTATAAGTGGGAGTTTTGATTTATTGTTGCTATATGTTACACTAAATTCTTGGTACCATTTAAATGTTTGTTTGGTTTTACCAACCATTTAAAGTGGGAACCTTGATTTAGTGTTTACAAATATATATAGCACAATAAATACTTGACCACATTTATAAGTTTTGGTATATATTATATACTTATAAGATAATAATTTATAACATAATATAAATATGATTATTTAATATATTGGAACCATTTTATTAAGTGGATTTCAATATTTTTCGTTAATGTTAACTTTATTAAAATACCAAGAGTGGATCCTTTAATCTCAACTACTTAAATTAAAATTTGAACAATTAAAATTTACCCATTAAAGATTTAAACAATTAAAATTAAAAAGAAACAAAAACAAAAACAAAATAAAAAGACATTGTAGTGGACTTGTAATTACCCGACACGGAGTCCGTGTCCTTTTTTCGTGATAGATAATATCATCCTAGGATTTGCTTTGTGGTTATGAATATAAAATATAGGATTATTTTGTGGTAATGAATATAAAATATAAGATTTGTTTTTGGGTTCTATTTCATGGTTTAGTACGATGATGAAACGAGGTCAAGTTTCGAGTTATCTAGAATTGTCATAAGCTATTTATTTAATTCGGTGGTGAGCACGAATACCTACGTCTAAGTTATGCAAGTTAAGTGTTTGAATTCATGTTAATATGCGCAGCAGTGGCCCCAAACGTGATCCAACGAATCCCTCAACGCCAAGTAAGTATGTTCGACGTGCAAACGAAAATATTTCAAGTTTTTGAGGTATGCTAAATGTCTTGTGACCAAATTAAGTATGGGATTGGAAAGCGCTAATGCATGACCAGGGACCAATCCACCCCCGTTAAAGCATGAACGGGTTTAGATCAGAATTGGAAATCGATAAAGCATGACCAGAGACCAATCCCACCGTTAAAGCATGAACGGGGATCTCATGTATGTGGCAGTGGATCTTCCCTGTCAGCCCAGTACTATGGTTTAGTCTGATCAGGCTTATTTATGTATGGGTCACTTCCTTTGAAACATATCTCTACGCAAAATTATGTTATGTATGCTCAAGTGTGTATGATGCAAGCATGTTTATGAAAAGTTTTACGATGATGGCACGTCTATGTTATGTATGTATGTCCAAGATTATGTATGCAATGTTCAAGTTTCAAGTATGTACGCTCTATTTTAAAGATGCGTGTGGTTTTATTACGATGTACTTGTTATTTCCAGTTTATACATGTTGAGTCTTTAGACTCGCTAGACTTGATCGGTGCAGGTGAGGATGAGTTTGAGGAGACGAGAGGTGGGGATCAGTGAACTGGCTTGGACCGAGCGGGAGGCTAAACCCGAGGACAGTCATGTTTTAAGTTTTTATGAATGTTCAAAATATTCTGATTTATGTTACTGGTTGTGAGATTTTAAACGAATACTTTTGGCAAAATTTACTTTGAGATCTTTTGTGCAACTACTTTGGGATGAACAGTTTGTTTCATCGAATTTTGAAGGTTCATGATTTATTTATCAAAATTTTTATTTTTCGGCAAATTTTAAAGTACTTAAAAGTACGGTACGTTTGCGGAAAAATAAAAATTTTCTTAAATATAAAATAAACTTTCGAATTTGCATTAAGATATCTTGTTCGTCTAAAAACATTTGCCATAAAACAACCATACTCAAGTTTGCCAACCATCTAAAAATATTTGCAATAAAAGATCACCATAAAAATTTTTATAACGAAAATATTTGTTTAAAACATCGTAAACAAACATGAAATCAGTGTATTTGAAACTTTCATAAATTCTTAAAATGACATGGGCGGTCCTCGGGTCTAGCCTCCAGCTCAGTCCAAGCCAGCTCCTTGATCCCCACCCCTAGTCTCCTCGACATCCTCCTCACCGGCATCGATCAAGTATAGTGAGCCTAAAGACTCAACACGTATAAACTGAAAATAACAAGTACTACGTAATAAAACCACATGCAACTTCAAAGTAGAGTGTACATAATGGAAACATGAACATGAACATACTTGGAACATGAACATAATAACATAACATAGACGTGCCATGATCATAAAACTTTCGTAAACATACTTGCATCGTACATACATGAGCATACATAACATAATTTTACGTAGAGGCATGTTTCAAAGCAAGTGACCCATACATAATGCGCCTGATCAGACTAAACCACAGAACTGGGCTGACAGGAAAAATCCACTGCCACGTACATGAGATCCCCGTTCATGCTTTAACGGGTGGATTGGTCCCTGGTCATGCTTTACCGCTTTCCAATCCTGATCTAAACCCGTTCATGCTTTAATAGGGTGGAGAGGTCCTCGGCCACGTTCACCGACTTCCAAACCCATACATAATTTGGTCACGAGACAATTAGCATACCTCAAAAACATTAAAATGTTTTCTTTTGCACGTCAACATACTTACTTGGCGTTGAGGGATTCGTTGGATCTCGCTTGGGCTACTGCTGCAACATATTAACATGAGTTTAAATACTTAACTTGCATAACTTAAACGTAGGTACTCGAGCTCACCACCGAAGTGAATAAATAGCTTATGACATTCTAAATCACTCGGGACTTGACCTCGTTTAATAATCGTACTAAACCATGAAATAGAACCCCCAAAACAAATCTTATATTTTAAATTCATAACCACAAAACAAATCAATTATTTTATATTCATAACCACAAAGCAAATCCTATATTTTATACTCATATAAAAAAAATAAAATTTTTTTTAAAAGGGGTACACGGACCCTATGTAAGGGTCAGGCACTGGAAATTCGCATTTTTGAAGGAAAAAGGACATGGACTCCGTGTCGGGGTCCGCGAAGGGGTCCGTGTACATGCTGTGAGTGCAAACCAACAAAATTCAATACACATGATGCTTAATATCCTTAACTCGATTTTACGGACTATGAATCGACACCTCGAGACCATCCTAGGATGCTATGACATTGAACCAAACTCGTACAAACACCCCAAAGCAACGACGTCCAACCTTCGACACATTACAACTCATGAACACGGACTTTGACACAAAATCAATTCCTACGACTCTAAATTAATTCAAGTGCCCCTTGACGCTAACCGACACACCAAAAACAATTCCCACATCATCCTCAACCTGTCTAAATGCAGCAGCGATCACCCATCGATCCCCAACAAAGCCTGCAACTTCAAGAATGCAACAACAACATAATTTTCAGAAAACGCCGTTTGAGCAGTCTCACGAAAAACACTATACCCCACTCAATATTTTTCCAAATATATCGAATTTTATATCAAATCAAAGGTATCAAAAATTTCTACGTTTCATATGTTGAAAGTTTTTCAAGAAAAGCGATCGAAAAATCGTAGTATTTAAAAAACCAACAAAAACGTGATTTGAGATCTCAAAAATGGTTTCAAAAGTGATCCAAACATAATTGCTCAAACTTCCACACATCACACATGTATTTTCACAATAAAAATATTGCAACACATACAATGACATGATCGACACAGGAAAAATAGAATATATGTGCCTTTTAATATGAAAAACTCACGATACGGCGATACCGAAGCAGAAACGGTGCGAGGCTTGATCCGGGAATCGTGGAACGATTTTCTTGCAACAAAACCAACAAAAATTTGCTAGAAATATTCTGGGGTGGGGCAGCAGCTGCTTTAGTGCCAAGAACCCTAAAATTTTCTTTTAAAATGATGAAATGGTAACAAGAGAAATGTGTGTGTGTGTTATACGTGTAGGTGTGTATGTATAAGTGTGTGAGGACCAGTGCTCTTAATTAATATTTAATTACCAAACAACAAGGATTAAATGGTGTAAACAGTGAAAACGAGTTTAAAACGTTCATTAGGGCCTATAGAAATTTCGACATGACCTCCCCATAAGTAGGACATCCCAAAAATTTCAAAACACAACAACATATATACGCGCGAAAATAACATCAGGTTCACAATCAACCAAACAAATATCCTACAGCCGCACTGGCCAGGACTAGACACAACATACCACAAATGAAATCCAAAACAACATAAAAACATAACACCATACAGCTACACAGGGCATCTCCCTGGCAAATGTATCAAACCAGCATAACATATATAAATATCTGGGAACTCTGACACAAACCGACTGACTACTGGGTACCACTCGCTGAAGCTCCACCAGACGCATCAAATCCCCTGAAATGACCTGCTATGGCATCAAAAACAACCACAAAATAAAAAAAAAAACAGGGGTCCGACCCGAGTACGACAAACCAGTAAAATCACGACGTATATAAAAGACATGTAATAATATCAAGTAAATGCAATGATATGCGATGCATGAATGGTAACAATGGAATAACGGATACCAAATGGAGTCCAAACGAATAGCATCATCAACAGTAACAGTGGCCACCCGTGCCAGGAATGCAGCATCAAATCGTCGCTCGTCCATGCACGTAGCATCGGGAATGCGAGTAGCTAAGTCACTCGTCCCTAGCTGTCATCTGGGAATGTGGCTAATCCTAACCCACTCGTCCCTCTGATGACTCAATATATCTCAACAGAATCAACATAAATCGCAGTCAAAGGAGTCAAGGCTCAATATGTTATGTCAATATAATTTATGCATGAATGTATCAGAATAAACATTCAAAGCACGTAATAGCAAACAACATTCACCGAATATTCTTACACGCCAATATAAACGTCATTATAATATAGGTTTGAGCGTACCTCAATTACAACTTACAATACCACAGTAAATTCTTAAAGACTTCCTGATGAACTCGTCCAACGATAAAACCTACATTATAAATTCACTATACACTTCAATACAATGCATACCAAACGACTAAACCAAAATAAATCAGCTTGGTTAAAATTTGAAATCCGGGCAGCCTATATAACCCATAATAATCTGAAATTCCAAGCTTAATACCTCAAGAAACGAAGCTTAAACACACAATAGTGATCTCGGAGAATATGGCTAGCCGGAAACACTGTTCACGATCTGAAAACGAACTGGAAATTAAGGGAAAAGCTTAATACTTTACTTTTACAAAGTAATCCACCAAGAACAACCAATAATCGAAGCCAAAACCTTACCTATAACCGAATCAAAGCTCACACACAGCTGCTGGAAAACGAGCCGATCAAACTCGATAACTTCCGATTCAAGGCAAGAAACAAGCTAATAGAATGGAGGAAGAAAGTTTGCTAAGCTGCTGCACTATTCTTCGACCACTGGTGGCGCTGCGCGACTGAAGCAGAAAGTGGAGAGAAGCGACGGGCAAGGCTGGCGAAGAGCTTTCTGGAATTGAACGATCTGATTTCTTCTATCAATTGGGTTGGGTTATTTAAATTAAATATGGAAATGGGCTGGGCCTATTAGTAATTGGGCTCTCACATTCTCCTCCACTAATAAAAGATTTCGTCCTCGAAATCTAATAAATACAACACTGATATCGACAACATTACGACTGATAATACATAGGAAATTCAGAATACATCGCGTAATTCATTACATTCTTAAACAAATGAGGCCATTCTTGTCGCATCTTTGCCTCTAATTCCCATGTAGATTCTTCTCTTCCATGCCTACCCCGTTGTACCAAAACTAGTGGAATCGTCTTGCTCTTGAGCTGTCTTTCCTTGCGGTCCAAAATTTGCACTGGATGTTCAACATAGCTAAGGGAACTGTCCATCTCCACTTCCTTAACATTCAAGATATGAGACTGATCTGGCTCACACTTCCGCAACATAGATACATGAAACACATTATGTATCAAAGACAAACTCTACGGCAAGTCTAAACGATAAGCCAACGTGCCAATCATCTCAACAATCATATACGGACCAATATAACACGGAGCTAACTTCCCTTTATGTCCAAATCTCATAGTACCCCGGAATGGTGATAATTTCAAGAAAACATAATCGCCCACTTGGAACTCTAAAGGTCTACGCCTTTTATTTCATAACTGGCTTGATGATCCTGGGCTGCTTTCATCCTTTTCCTGAACAATTCAACTTTATCTTTCATCTCTTGAATAATTTCTGGTTTTGACATATGTCTTTCTCCTACATCTTCCCAACATATCGGCGATCTGCACTTTCTTCCATACAAAGCTTCAAATGGTTCCATACCAATTGTTGCCTGAAAACTATTATTGTAAGAGAATTCCACCAAAGATAATGATTCTTGCCAACCACCTTTGAAATCCATCACTACTGCTCGTAACATATCCTCTAGAGTCTGGATGGTTCTTTCTGACTGACCATCTGACTGCGGGTGATAGGCGGTGCTCATAGCAAACTTTGAACCCAAATCCGATTGCAAACTTCCCCAAAATTTCGAAGCAAACCTTGGATCACGATCGGATACTATGGTTACTGGCACACCATGCAATCTCTCTATATGATCAATGTACAGTTTTGCCATTTTCATATAAGTACAAGTATGATCATATGGAATAAAATGAGCGGATTTAGACAATCTGTGAACAATCACCCAAATCGCATCACAACCACGATTAGAACGAGGTAGATGTGTCACAAAATCCATAGCAATGTGCTCTCAATTCCACTGCGGAACTTCAAGACTATGTAACATTCCGCCAGATCTCATTCTTTTGGCTTTAACTTGTTGACACGTTAAATATTTAGCCACAAAATGAGAAATATCTTTCTTCATAGCTTCCCACCAATAATGAGCTCTTAAGGTATGATACATCTTTCGAATTCCTGGATGAATACTGTGTCGACTACAATGTGCTTCATGTAGTATAACTTCTTTCAAATCTATCAAATTAGGAACCACAAGTCTACCATTAAAGCACAGACTACCATCTGAGGCAACAAAACTTTTCTGTCTGACCTGTTCGAGACAATTCTTTTAATCTATGAATGTGCGGATCAGTCCTCTGTGCTGCTTTGACTCTGGACAAAATCTGTGGCTCAACTTGAATAGATGATACTACAAAGTAGTCTCCACTTATCTGATAAGTCCATCATGAAGTTCCCAAGTGCTCGTGAACTTTAGAGATAGTCAAAGATGTCAGCATAGCATTCTGAACTTTCTTGCTGAGGGCATCTGCAACAAGATTCATTGGGCCCGGTTGATACTGAATCACACAATCAAAGTCTTTAAGCAACTCCATCCATCGCCGCTGTCTCATATTCAAGTCCGGCTGTGAGAAAATATATTTAAGACTCTTGTGATCCGAATAAATCACAAACTGCTCACCGTACAGATAATGACGCCATAACTTCAATGCAAACACAATAGCAGCCAACTCTAAGTCATGAACTGGATATCGGGTCTCATGCGGTTTCAACTGACGAGAAGCATATGCAATCACTCGCTCATTTTGCATTAAAACACAACCTAGTCCATTTAGAGATGCATCTGAACAAACAACATATCCACCTGAGCCTGATGGCAAAGCTAGCACTGGAGCTGTTGTCAACTTTTCCTTCAAAGTCTGAAAACTTGACTCACATTCATCAGTCCACAACAAACGTCAATCTTTTTGCGTTAATTGGGTCATAGGCCTTGCTATAATAGAAAATCATTCAATAAAACGCCTATAATATCCTGCCAATCCCAAGAAACTACGAATATCGGAAATATTCGTCGGTGTTGGCCAATTGATAACAACTTTCACTTTACTGGGATCTACTGATACTCCTTGAGCTGATATAACATGACCCAGAAATACAACTCTGTCCAGCCAGAATTCACATTTAGAAAATTTTTCATACAATTGCGCTGCTCTTAGTGTCTGGAAAACTAACCTTAAATGTTCTCGATGCTCTTTCTTTGTCTTTGAATAAATCAGAATGTCATCTATGAAGACAATAACAAATCTGTGTATAAATTCTCGAAATACGCGAATCATCAAATCCATAAAAAACGCTGGAGCATTAGTCAATCCGAAAGGCATAACTAGAAATTCATAATGTCCATAACGGGTTCAAAATGCTGTCATCGGAACATCATCCTCTCGAACTCTAAGCTGATGGTAGCCAGAACGAAGATCGATCTTTGAATACACTGATGTACCCTGCAACTGATCAAACAAGTCATCGATACGTGGCAGAGGATACTTATTCCTCACAGTAGCTTTGTTCAACTGTCTGTAATCAATGCACATTCATATCGTTCCGTCTTTCTTCTTTACAAACAATACCGGAGCTCCCCAAGGTGACATACTTGGTCTAATATAGCCTTTTTCCAGTAAGTCCTGTAATTGCACTTTGTGTTCTTTCAATTCCGCTGGAGCCAAACGATATGGTGCTATCAAAATAGGATTTGTCCTGGACACCAACTCAATGCTAAAATCGATTTCCCTCTGGGGTGGAAAGCCTGGAATCTCATCGAGAAATACATCAGGGAATTCCTTGACAACATGAATATCAGACACTTCAAACCCTTTTCCCTGAGTCGCATCAACTGCATTGATCATGAATCCTTCATTTCCTGACGACAAGATTCTAAACATTTCCATTTCTGACACTAATGGAATACGTGATTGCGAATCACTACTGTAAAAATTCCATTTACTGCCATAATACGGTCTGAATCTGACAACTCCATGGAAACAATCAACGGTAGCTCGATAATTTGACAGAGTATCCATTCCCAGAATACAGTCGAAGTCACACATATCTATCTTGATTAGATTAGTTATCATAATATTATCATCGAATCTAATCACACAATTCAGAATTATCTCATGAGACATCAAACATACACCGGCAGGAGTAGAGACTGACACAGTATCTATCAACGGAGTAGAGGCAATCTCATGCTCATCAACAAATACAACAGATACAAATGAATGAGATGCTCCTCTGTCTATCAGTATACGCGCAGGATGATTAAAAATAAGGCAGATACCTGCAATAACTCCGCCCGGTGCGTCTTGAACTTGATCCTGAGTTAGAGCATGAACTTGAGCCTGCTGTGGCCTGGAAAACACTGCGGAACAGAACCTCTAGGCTTAGGATAGCTAGACTACTGAAAAGACTGAGTCAGAACAAAAGGTCTAGTTGATGGTCCTCTAAAACCCTGACCAAACTGAGGTTGCTGAAATTGTTGTCTTGCTGCATTCGGACATACTCTAGCTTAATGTCCAACTTGCCCACAGATATTACAAGATCCATGAACTCCCGTACACTGAGTACTGATATGCTTACCACCACAACGATCACAAAATACTCCACCTGGTGACCCAACTGAACTTCCATGCTGACTGTCGGAACTAGAAGAACTACTACGAGTTTGTTTCTTGAACTGTTTTCCTTTGGCCTTAAAGTTTTGCTGCTTTGGTTGCTGATAAGACTGCGATGGCTGATACGGCAGTAAAGGACGGTATAGTGGTGCACCCACTGGCATCGACACATTACCTCCAAAACTCTAAGGAAAACCTGGTTGAACTGACTGTGGTTCTGCCAAAAGTAGACTTGCCTCCACATTCTTGGCTGTCTCTATAGCATCGGCATAATTAACAGGCGCTCCAGCAACTACTAAAGTGCAAATGGTTCGATTCAATCCTTGCATAAAATGCGATAGCTTGTTCCGATCACTGCTAGCAACATGAGGAACATAGGCAAGAAGTGCTGAGAATTGAGAGGCATACTCTACTACAGTCATGTTACCTTGAGTCTATCTATTGAACTCAGCTTCCTTTGCTGAATAATACGAAGGAGGTGAATATTCTCGAGCAAACTGTGCGCAAAATACATCACAAGTAACACTTTCACCTAATTCTTTCAGAGCTTCCTCAGTAGTTTCCCACCATAACTGAGCTCGGTCTTTTAATTGACAAATAGCCAACTTAAGTTACAAATCAGGAGTGTACTCCAACATACTAAACAAGAGCTTCATACTTTTTAACCATGCTACAGCTTTCTCACCATCTTCATTTCCAAAGAATCGAGGAGGACGCATGTTCTGAAATTGGGATATCACTAGTTCAATTTCACCCATTCCTCTAGTCAACTGATCCACTTCATGCTCAACGTTAACCTTTCGTACTTCACCACGAGGACGACGACCTCGTCTTCCCCATTCAGTCTCGTTAAGTCCTCTCACATTAGGAGCTTCAGATTCCTGAACAACTTCCTTTCCTTTTCTACCCTTACGTCCAGGTGCCATCTACAACACACAAGGATTTATTCCAATGACAGAAACAAAATAATTGGTCTAGTATAAGAGCATAAACTTAAACTAATACGCTCTAGTCATGCTGATACAATTAATTCAAAACATACAAACAAGTCAGAGCAAATAATTAAACAAATGCACAATCATTTTATTTGTGTCTAAACTCGATGTCCTAGACTTTAATTCGAGCGTATCCCAGTTATGCTCTGATACCAAACTGTGAGGGCCCGTGCTCTTAATTAATATTTAATTACCAAACAACGAGGATTAAATGGTGTAAACAGCGAAAACGAGTTTAAAACGTTCATTAGGGCCTACAAAAATTTCGACATGACCTCCCCGTAAGTAGGACATCCCAAAAATTTCAAAAGACAACAACATATATACGCACGAAAATAACATCAGGTTCACAATCAACCAAACAAATATCCTACAGCCGCACTGGCCAGGACTAGACACAACATACCACAAATGAAATCAAAAACAACATAAAAACATAACACCATACAGCTACACAGAGCATCTCCCTGGCAAATGTATCAAACCAGGATAATATATATAAATATCTAGGAACTCTGAAACAAACCGGCTGACTACTTGGTACCACTCGCTGACGCTCCACCAGACGCGTCAAATCCCTTGAAATCACCTTTTATGGCATCAAAAACAACCACAACATAAAAATAAAACAGGGGTCGGACCCAGTACGTCAAACCAGTAAAATCACGACGTATATAAAAGACATGTAGTAATATATAGTAAATGCAATGATATGAGATGCATGAATGGTAACAATGGAATAACGGATACCAAATGGAGTCCAAACGAATAGCATCATCAACAGTAACAGTGGCCACCCGTGCCAGGAATGCAGCATCAAATCGCCGCTCGTCCATGCACGTAGCATCGGGAATGCGAGTAGCTAATTCGCTCATCCCTAGCTGTCATTGGGAATGTGGCTAATCCTAACCCACTCGTCCCTCTGATGACTCAATATATCTCAACATAATCAACATAAATCGCCGTCAAAGGAGTCAAGGTTCAATATGTTATGTCAATATAATTTATACATGAATGCATCAGAATAAACATTCAAAGCACGTAATAGCAAACAACATTCACCGAATATTCTTACACGCCAATATAAGCGTCATAATAATATAGGTTTGAGCGTACCTCAATTACAACTTACAATACCACAGTAAATTCTTAAGGACTTCCTGATGAACTCGTCCAACGATAAAACCTACATTATAAATTTACTATACACTTCAATACAATGCATACCAAACGACTAAACCAAAATAAATCAGCTTGGTTAAAATTCGAAATCCGGGCAGCCTATATAACCCTTAATAATCTGAAATTCCAAGCTTAATACCTCAATAAATGAAGCTTAAACACACAATAGTAATCTCGGAGAAGATGGCTAACCGGAAACACTGTTCACGATCTGAAAACGAGCTGGAAATTAGGGAAAATGCTTAATACTTTACTTTTACAAAGTAATCCACCAAGAACAACCAATGATCGAAGCCAAAACCTTACTTAAAACCGAATCGAAGCTCACGCACAGCTGCTGGAAAACAAGCCGATCGAAATCGATAACTTCTGATTCAAGGCAAGAAAGAAGCTAATAGAATGGAGGAAGAAAGTTTGCTAAGCTGCTGCACTATTCTGCGACCACCGGTGGCACTGCGCGACTGAAACAGAAAGTGGAGAGAAACGACGGGCAAGGCTGGCGAAGAGCTTTCTGGAATTGAACGATCTGATTTCTTCTATCAATTGGGTTGGGTTATTTAAATTAAATATGGAAATGGGCTGGGCCTATTAGTAATTGGGCTCTCACAAAGTGTGTGCGTGTGTTTTGATATATAAAACAATTGTAACGTGTGTGTGTATATCAGTGGGGCAATTAGGGCTAATTAATATGATTAAAATATATTTAACAATTATTTAAATGCTAATTTAAAGTTAATTCCATATTAACCCCACTAGATTTCTTAAATTTAAATAAAATGCACAAGTGCTACAACTTTAAAAGTTTGAAATCATTTAATTACCTAATAATTTAATTAGGCTATTAAAATTCTTAAAACTAATAAATCATTTAAAATGCCCCATTCCAATTTAAAATAAAATATCGCATTTTAAAATTACTCAAAAATCGTCACCGATCTCCTTTCGTCGATCTCGCATCGAATAATCGCCTAAAACATGAAACTCAAAAAAATATTTTAACGTGCATCACGTGAACATAAATAATTTAAAATAATGCAAATTTATAAAACATGCTTCGCTAAAAATCATTTTAAAATTAAATAAATGGTTTAACAATTAAATAAATGCATGAGTTTTTTTTAAAAGGGGTACACGGACCCCGTGTAGGGGTCCGGGTAGGCACTGAAAATTCGCATTTTTGAAGGAAAAAGGACACGGACTCCGTGTCGGGGTCCGGATAGCCTCTGGGCATGGAAACTCACGAAAATTCACTAACTTATTGATTCATTCTTCCAATCCAAGCCTAGGGACCATGAACCAACACTTCAAGACTCATCATAGGATGCTAATTGAAAGGATCAGTTAAGATGTCAAAAGTGTTTTGAAGGGGAGGTTGAATAAACACTCACAGATTATGTTCGTTTTTCGTAAGTTGAGTTCAGTTCAATGACAAACTGATACTTGGTATCTCGTCAGTCGATTACAATCAGTTTAACTGAAAAACAGTTGCGGAAGTAAACTGAATGAAAGATAGAATAACTAAAATAAAAGGTAACTTAAATGAAAAGCACGCGATTTGTTTCTGGATGTTCGGAGGATGGAATAACTCCTACGTCACCCCTTCTATCACGAAGATAGTATTTCTACTAAAAGACTTTGATCGAATACAATGTTTGTACTGACCCACTTCAGTATGGTCTTATCAATGCCAAAACTGAAACTTTTAGTTACAACAGGCTATTTCAGTTCGTAACTGATCTTAGCACAACTTAACAATATAATAGAGATTACAGTGTGCTAACAAGCTCAAAGACAGTAGCCTTGAATGCTACAGATAAAACTTAGTAAGTGTGAGCTTTTAATTTCAGCAGAGTAACAGCTTGAGTAAAATAGTTGTTCTTGTATCCTCGTTTCTTCAGCTGCTCTCTTCGCCTATTTATAGGTTTCTCTTCCAACGGTAACTTGATATAATATTTGAATTTTATATCCATTGATTTCCACGTCGATATTCTCCTGACAATCGTACACTGTAGACTCTGAAATGCGGCGTTCCACTACAAGTTGCTGTCTGCTTGTACTGATGTCGGTTGAACGTCCTTTTCATTTGATGACGTGTATGGCTGAGCGATCAGCTGATAAATGGTAGCTGATAAACTTGTACTGAGTGAATCAACTGATCTGTTTCCAACTGATCAGTCAGTTGTCTTCAGGAATCCAGTTAGGTTCAACTGATCAGTTTCCAACTGATCAGTCAGTTAACTTCGAAGGTTCAGTTCAGATAGATTCGGTTGCCTTTGATAATTCACGCGATACTTCAGTTAGGCAAGCTGTATAATTCGAATACTTGATTAGTTAGTCCAATAGATAAATGGTTTGTCAAACAGCCGAAATTAAGTTTCCAACAATTTCTCTCTTTTTGGTGTTTGACAAAACTAAGCAAATAATAACTGATCAGTTAGGCTTATAGACGTCCTTCAAATATGTTGTAGATAAAATAATAAATGTCGTGTACAGATTCGTACAATGAATGAAAGAATGAAATAATCTGTACACTCTTTTTGTCAAACGCCTCCATTCTGATAGATAACCGCTTAACATCGGTTGATAGAAGTTTAACAGAAGTGGTTACGTCTGAGACTGCATTCAGCACAGTTGTTTGCATCAAGTCTATCTTTCGGGAAACAGATGTCTCCACAAAGTCAACTCTGTTTCTGATTGCATCCTTGGTTACGGAAAGATTTTCAGCTAAGCCTCTATTCTTCCTGATATCTTCTATTGCAAGGAAAAAAGAGGTCACGGTAGCATAAACTTCCTTCAGTTTATCTGAATTGAATACCTCTGCATGTTCCAGTTTCAGAGTATGAGCTAGTTGAGTTCGCTGAATCTGGGAAACGGCAGTAAGTATTTTGTGCATATTATTCCGAATATCTTGAATTTCTTCAAGAACTACTTCGAGATCACTAGACGACTGAAGAGGTAGATGTTAAGAAGTTCCAGGTTCTTGTTCTTTGGAGACTTGATCAAAGACCACTAAGGTCCTGTCAGATACGACTGTCTCTGCAATAGTCTGTTCTGGAACAAATGATTCAGTGACCTCTATTTGATCTGGAGGAGGAGAAGAAGGATCCTGAGCAGCAACTAAACTGTCCTGTTGAAGAGGTAAATCTGTGAAACCTTCAGTTGGAGGATCATCAACTAGTGCTTCTGCTTGAGAAACAGCTGAAACTTGGCCTGGCTCGTCAGTTGGAATATTTTCAAAATTGAACAACTGAGCCTCCACATTTTCAGCAATTTCTTTATCTATGGACTGAGCTAGCACATCAGTTTGATCATCTGGTTCAACAGAGATAACCTGCGGAACGGGCTCTTCAGTTAAAATAGGAGCCTCTTGAACTGCTTGATCAGTTGAGTGATCAACTGATTCAGAAATAAGCTCCTCTGGTTGAGATTCCTGTACTACTGACTGAATAATTTCATCAATATTTGCAACTGTTAAGTCAGCTTCTGAGTACATTGGTGGATCAGCAACAGAGCGTTGAGGCACATCCCGAGCTTGCTCTTTATTCGGTGATAAGGGTTCTTCCTCTTCTTCTGAAGACCCTCCATGATCAACTAATTCCTGATCTTGTTCCCAAAATCTTATCTGTACATGCAAGGAAGTAAGATCTTAATCCAACTGAGTAAGCACGGCTCGATCATTGTAAGCAGTTGGATTCGTAGGAATTTAGTTTGCTTTCAACTTTTCAACTAGTTGAGCCAACTTCTTGGCTCTAATCAGATCAAATAAATAATTTCTCCTTTCCAAAGCCTGCACAATAGTAGCAGCTTTGACTATTCTCAAGACGATGGCTTCCAACCTGATAAACTTCTTCAGCTGAGACTTTCTTTTCAACTGTTTGGCAAAAGTGTGAGTTCTGTATGTGGTCCAAGCCTCATAAGTTTTCAATTTGGACGCTGCAAATGCATTGACCTGTTCCCAAAGAAGGTCAATATGGGTTTGGATTGCATTTGTTGGCCTGGGCTCTTCAATCATCTTGCCCTTGCCTTTCTCATCAGTGAGAATGTGTGGAATGTTCAGTCCCGAACGAGTATTTTCCACAAATTCTAGAATAGTGATCCCTTTAGGTCGAGCATGAGCAAAGATGGTAGGGCGATTGACAGTTTGCAGAGAAGATACGGCCATGGCTGACTCCTTTTCACCTGCTGAGGTGATGACCTTCTTGGATGGATCAGTTGATTGAGGCGACTGATCTCTTGCTGAAACTTCAGCTCGAACGGCTTTCAGTGGAATAGCCTGAATAGGCTATTGAGCGTCTGAAGGTTTCATCCTTTCAGTCTGAATAGCTTCCAGCGAAGCTATTGGCTTGGTTTTCTGGGTTCTGGGCTTCTTGGTAACCTTGGGAGATAGAGTTTTCTCCCATTCCAATTCACTGACAATCAGCTTCCTCTTGGCGGTCTTCAGCTGTGCCAGAGTTTTTGCCTTTTTCACAGACTTGGGAGCAGCCTGCTGTGCTCCAATCTCCTTTTTGATCTTGACGAATTGATCAGGAGTAAGATCCAGTTTGGCCTTGGGCGGCAGAATATTCTTGGCATTGAAAACTTTGAATTTGGATGATCTTTCTGAATCATCAGCCACCAACCCTTTGATTTTTAGCAAATAGCTCAACTGAACAGCAAATCCTTTGGACTGTTTGGTGGATTGAAACATATTTTTCAATATGTTGAAGGTGAGTTGCCTCCAGTTGAGTCTTCTTCCGGCCATGATAATTGTAAGGGCTTGAAATTTTTCCAAAGTAAGAGCAGCAAATGATCCTGCCTTCGCCAATAGCCCCTTGGCTACAATGTCAGCCAACAACCGAACCTCATGCTTTAGTTCCTTCTTTGGATCGGAAACTTTGATTTTCCATCCATCAGCGGAGAGTAGTGTCTGCATCTCTTCATTATCCGATGCTTTAACATCAGCAAGGTGTGCCAATCCATCAGTCGGCTACAAGAATAATTCACCAAAGGAGTCTTCAGATATGGTCAACAACTGACCATTGACAGTAGATGAGATGCTTCCATCCTGATTGATAAATCCACTAGAGTAGAAATCGAAAAGCTCCTTCGGATAGATCTCTTGGGAAGATTGTCCCAAAAATGTTCTGAGTCCAGCTGATTGAAGCTTCTGAAATACATTCTTGACATCAGCTTCTTTGACGGATAGAACTGAATCGAAATTTATCATCATAGCGTTCAGCATATGCGCTGGAATCTGGTTGGCCACATGAACTGAATGATTTTCTGCGAAAAAAAATGCTTGAATTTGCTTTTGCTCTTAGAATTTTAGATAAGCGTAAGAAGAAGAACTGAAATGGATCGGGAAATGTACTTTTGTACGCGACTGTTCGTATTATTAGACACGTGTCGGTCCATGAAAATTTTGAAATAAAAACGTGTGTTTGTGTGGTAAGAACGTGTGTAGTAAACATGTGGATTATGTGGGTCCATGTTTCAACTTATCATTTGCTGAAAGATAGCATTTAATACGTGATAGATAGTCACGTCACTTAATTTAGAACATAAAAATGGTTAATTGGTTAACGTATGTGAGAAGATTAGTGGAATATCCAACTGAACGATCAGTTGTAAAACTGAGTGCTTTTAGTTGAAGATTGACTAACTTCTGTTTTCTCAGTTAACCTCTTAAAAACCAATATTCCCCCTTAATAAATGCATATAAATATTACGCGAACTTAAGCAAGACTAATTAAATTAAATCTTATGCTTAGAAGGTTAATCGTTTGCTGTAGCAACTTAGCCCTTTCATCTTCCTTGACCATGTGCTATAAATAGAAGTAGCTCATTTAGTATCAAACATATCAATTACTAATATTCAGCAGATAAAATGGCAGGTGCAAGTAGCTCAAAAACTCCTGATATCGCTGAAAAATTAATGAACACTGCTTTAGAGAAACGCAAAGTTGATATGGAAGATCAAGTCTTCCGAAAAATCCTTCGCTATTGGGAGGAACTGCAGGGACTCCAGTTCCTCTCTGAATGTGGAGAAGCTAACACTCCTAGAGTGTTTGAAAAGATGGAAAAATATAGAGAGCGTTTGCACGTCGCCGAGACGGTGAACCTATTTGAAGATGGTTATGTCTACCAGCTGATGCTCCACAAGGAAAGGACTATTCTGGAGCGAATAGCTGTTTCTGATAGCTTCCTTAAGACTTCTACTGACGATATATCCGGTTGGATGAAAAAATAGAGGTCTTTTGTTGAAAAATAATATTTTGGTGTAATCCGCAACAATTTCTTTAAATAAAAACTCATTTTGTTTTACTGTTGTCTTTTATTTTTCTGCAATAGTTAATCTCATCAGCTGAAAAATAATTGACTAACTGAATCATAATAACAAACTAACAAGCTAACATCAGTTGAGATGTATTCCAGTCTGATGTCCTTCTTCAAGGCATGATCTCTGATGAAGTGATGCCTGACATCGATGTGCTTGGTCCTTGAGTGAAGAACTGGGTTATACGTGATAGCAATCGTGCTTGTATTATCACAAAATATAGGCGATTCTTTGGCGACAACTCCATAGTCTTTCAGTTGTTGCTGAATCCAGAGCAATTGAGCGCAGCAACTTCCAATAGCAAGATATTCTCCTTCAATCTTGGAAGTAGCTATGGATGTTTGCTTCTTGCTGAACCAAGAGATCAGTCTATCTCCTAGAAACTGACATGATCCACTTGTACTTTTTCGATCAAACTTACATCCAACATAATCTGCATCTTAATATTCAACTAAATTGAAAGATGAGTCTTTAGGATACCACAACCCAACATTGTGTGTGCCCTTAAGGTATTTTAAAATCCTTTTGGCGGCTGAGAAATGTGATTACTTAGGATTTGCTTGAAATCGAGCACACATGCATACAACAAATACAATATCAGGACGACTAGCAGTTAGGTACAATAATGAACCTATTAAACCTCTGTATAATGTCGCCTTAACTGATATTCCGCCTTGATCATTGTCTAGTTTGACTGATGAATTCATGGGAGTGCTTGCTGCTGAACATGATTCCATGCCAAACTTCTTGAGCAGCTCCTTCGTATATTTGGTCTGACTGATAAAAATACCAGTTTCCAGTTGCTTCACTAGCAGTCCAAGGAAGAATGTCAGTTCACCCATCATGCTCATTTCGAATTTGTCCTGCATCAACTCAGCAAACTTCTCGCATAATTTGGGGTTAGTTGACCCAAATATAATATCATCAACATAAATTTGAACAAGTATAATATGATCATTCTTAGAGATTTTGAATAAGGTCTTATCAACTCATCCAACTGAAAAATCATGATCAGTTAGGAATTTTGAAAGCGTTTCATACCAAGATCTTGGAGCTTGTTTCAGACCATATAAGGCTTTGTTCAAATGGTAGACATGATCAGGAAAAGTATGATTGATGAAACCTCACATAGACTTATTCCTGCAGCTGACCGTTTAGAAATGCGCTCTTCACATCCATCTGAATGATGCATAAGCAAGGAATATTCGGATGGCTTCCAGTCTTGCAACTGGGGAATATGTTTCATCATAGTCAATTCCTTCTTCCTGCCTATATCCTTGTGCTACCATTCTCGCCTTGTTGCGCACAACTGAACCATCTTCGTTCAGTTTGTTCCTGTACACCCATTTTGTACCTATAACAGTTTTTTAAATTGGTCTTGGAACTAAGTTCCAAACATTGTTATGGGTAAACTGATTCAGCTCCTCTTGCATTGCATTTATCCAGTTTGGATCAGCAAGAGCTTCATCAGTTTTCTTCGGTTCAAATTGCGATACGAAAGCTGAATGAATAAATAAATTAAGCATCTGATTTCTTGTTCTTACCGGATCAGATGTATTACCTATCACCAATTCCGGAGGATGTGATTTCTTCCATCTGAGTTCAGTGTTTGTTTTATCCAAGTTGGTAACTGCTTCTGTATCAGTTGGAGCTTCATCAGTTGGCAGTTGAATATTCTCAATAGGCTCCTCCAACTGAACATCAGGAGTAGCTTCCTGTTCAACTGGTTGATCTAGCACTTCTGGTTCTGGTGTTTGGAGGTTGTTGTGATTGATATGATTGTCTTCTTCATCTTCATCCTCCAAACTGATCTCTGTAAGTCTATCAATTAGCTCAACTGGATCAGTTGGCTTATCAGGTTTTCTTCAAAAACAACATGGATAGATTCTTCAACATTCAAAGAATTTTTATTAAAAACTCTATATGCTTTGCTAACTGAAGAATATCCAAGAAATATTCCCTCTGCAGATTTTGCATCAAAGGTTTTTAAATGATTTTTCATTATCATATTTATTTTCATTAATACTTGGTTGTTTATATAAATTGAACACATTAAGTTCTAGAGTCATATTTCCAAAAAATAATTTCATTATTCCATTTCGACAATTAATTAAAGCATTTGAAGTAGCTAGAAATGGTCGTCCAAATATTACTGGAATTTCATTAAGTACTTCTATTGACTGTGTATCCAAAACAATAAAATCTATAGGATATACGAATTTATCAACTTGCTGCCCTTTTTATTGCTTAAAAAGTACTAGAAATTTTTTTAAAAAAAAACCTTACATAGCATCGGCCGAACCGTACACATTTGCATAAAAATATTTTAGAACTATTTTAAAATAAAACAATTAACTATATATTTGAGAAATACAGCCCATATTATAATCTCTCAAAAATCACTCAAAATCATAAATAAAAAGTCGTAAAAATCTTTAACATGAATCATAATCATAAATGCGGAAAGCTAGAAGCGCTGGTCCTCGGGTCGTGTGCACCTTAAGTCCAGTCAGGTCAACCATCAAGACCTCCAATAACCTTAATATCATAAACACCTGCATCAATCACACCTAGTGAATCTAAAGACTCAACACGTCATATTCTTGATAACAAGTAATATATATAAAACCACAAGCAACAGTGAAAAATACTTGTACTTAAAATATCGTTTTCATGAAGATGCATAAATTCAAACATGAACATTTTCGTAAACTTTTTTGTGATGCATGAACTTTAAATAAAAACATTTTCATAATGATATATAAACTTTAAACATAAAAATTTTCATAACATGCGAACGTAAACCTTAACTTTTCACTTTTCCTCAACATGACATAACATAAAGCATTTTTCATGATGATAAACATTTTTCTTTTTTCCTTTTCCTTTTCCTTTGTTGAATTCAGATCGTTTATTGTGATTGTTCTTAAACCTTAAAAAGTCGATGGATCCATCTACATGAAACCGCAGTAATGGGCGGCGGGGGACACCAGCAACACTCTCACCGGTCAACTGGGCCCTGACCTATCCTCTTTCGAATAGAAATACGATCGTTGGGGTTCCCTCTGGGGCCTTTTCCCATAAATGCGCTCCCTATGAGGCCTTTTTCCCTCACGATAATTCCATTCTTACCGTTACCACATACCGTTACCTCATACCGTTACCTCATATTCGTAATACTGGAAATACGATCGTCGGGCTCCCACTGGGACCGTCACCCTCACGATATCTCCAACATTAACGAATTAGTCACAATTACTTCACTTCTTTCAACGTTTATATTATCATTACTTTTGTAGTGCCCAAATTCAGTACACGTATAAACCATGCATTTATTTATTTATTAAAGCATTTATTTAATTTTTTAAATTGAGTCTTAGTGGTGCATGATTTATTTAAATGCATTATTCTAAATTATTTACGTTTATGTGATGCACGTTAAAATTTAATTTTCGATTTTCATGTTTCAGTCGATTATTCGATGCGGGATCGAGGAACAGAAACCGATAACGATGTTGGCAAATATTGTTACGTGGTATTTTATTTTAAATTAGGATTGGGGCATTTTAAATGACTTATAAGTTTTAGTAGTTTAAAGTCTAATTTATTTATTTAGTGATTGAAGAGTTTAAAATTTTTAAAGTTTGAAGCATGTGTATTTTATTTCAAGTGTAAGAATGTTAGTAATTTAGTGGAGAATGAGTATTTTAATTAACATGAAAATGCTTATTATTTATTTAATTAAGCTAATTAGCATCTAATTACACCTAATTAATTACACACACACACGTTACACACACTTACATGTTTTTACACACACCATCACCACACACATGTCATTCTATCTTCTTTCCATTCCTTGAGAGCAAAATACTAGGGTTTCTAGAGCACCAAGTGCAGCCACCCCTCTCCCCTATATTTTCCAGCAAATTTCGTTGATTTTATTCGAAGAAAATCGAGCCACCATCGTCTTGGATCAAGCCTCGCTTCCTTCCCGCTTCGGTATCGTCGTCACTGTATTTCTAATTATCAAAAGGCAAGTATATTCTTTCGTTTATGAATCGATCTTGTCATATTATGCGTTGTGTTGTTATTTATGCGTAAAAATACATGTGTGATGTGTGGAAGTTTGAGCAATGATGTTTGGATCAAGTTCGAAAGGGTTTTTGGATCACAAATCATGTTTTTGCTGTCATTTTTAAAACTGTGATTTTTTTGGTCGAGTTTCTGGAATATATTTCAACATATAAAACATAGTACTCTTCAATACCTTCGATTTGATATAAAATTTGTAATTTTTGGATGAGAAACGAGTGAGTTATGGTTGTTTTTGTGTGACTGCTCAAACCTGCGATCTTATGAAAATGATGTTCATCATGTTTTGAAGTTTTTGAGTTGCAGGCTTCGTTGGGCACCGCGGGGCTTGTGCTACTTCAATTAGATATGTTATGGGATGATTTTAGATGTTATTTGGTGGTTCGTTTGGGTCGGGATTGGCTTGGGATATAATAGAAGTCGTAGGAAGCGAAACGATGTCGGATTACGGGTTATTGTTGTATTGAAGTTGCTTGTCAATGCTTGGAGATGTTTGGGATGTTTTTACGGGTTTGAATCAATGTAATAGCATCCTAGGATGAGTCTTGAGGTGTTGGTTCATGGTCCTTAGGCTTGGATTAAGAGAATGAATGAATGAATAAGATAGCGAATTTTCGTGAATGTCCAAGTCCAGAGGCTACCCGGACCCCGACACGGAGTCCGTGTCCTTTTTCCTTCAAAAATACGAATTTCCTGAGCCTACCCGGACCCCTACATGGGGTCCGTGTACCTCTCTTTAAAAATTTTTTTTTTTTTAATTTTTAAAAAATGAATATAAAGTATAGGAAGTGTTTTATGGTTATGAATATAAAATATAGGATTTGTTTTGGGGTTCTATTTCATGGTTTAGTATGATGATTAAACGAGGTCAAGTCCCGAGTGATTTAGAATTTCATAAGCTATTTATTTACTTCGGTGGTGAGCACAAGTACCTACGTCTAAGCTATGAAAGATAAGTGTTTGAACTCATGTTAGTATGCAGCAGTGGCCCCAAGCGAGATCCAACGAATCCCTCAACGCCAAGTAAGTATGTTGACGTGCAAAAAGGAAATATTTCAAGTTTTTGAGGTATGCTAAATGTCTTGTGACCAAATTATGAATGTGTTTGGAAGTCGGTGAACGTGGCCGAGGACCTCTCCACCCCGTTAAAGCATGAACGGGTTTAGATCAGGATTGAAAAGCGTTAAAGCATGAACGGGAACCAATCCACCCGTTAAAGCATGAACGGGGATCTCATGTATGTGGCAGTGGATACGTCCCTGTCAGCCCAGTACTGTGGTTTGTCTGATCAGGCATTTATTATGTATGGATCACTTGCTTTGAAACATGCCTCTACGCAAAATGATGGAGTTATGTACGTTCAAGTATGTTCAAGTATGCAAGCATGTTTTAAGAAAAGTTTTATGTTGATGGCACATCTATGTATGTATATACGTATGTTCAAGTTTTGTTATGGAAGTTCAAGTTTCATGTATGTACTCCTTATTTTAAAGTTGCATGTGGTTTTATTATGTATTATTCGTTACTTCCAGTTTATACGTGTTGTGTCTTTAGACTCACTAGACTTGATCGATGCAGGTGATGAGTATGTTGAGGAGGCTGGAGGTGGGGACCAAGGAGCAGGCTTGGACTGAGCGGGAGGCTAAACCCGAGGACCGCCCAAGATTTTAAGTTTTTATGAAATGTCAAATACTCTGATTTCACGCTACTGGTCATGAAGCATTCAAACAAATATTTGGTCAAACTTTATTTTTAGATTTCTTGTCCACGGTTGAGACTTACAGTTTATTTAATCGTATTTTGAAGGTTCACAAGTTATTTAAGAAAATTTTAAATTTTTCCGCAAATTTTAAATAGTAGAAAAGTACGGTACGTTACAGTTGGTATCACAGCGGTGTTCTTGTAAAGTGTTATGCCTACTGACAGTCGCAAGAAGCTCACGAAGTCACACCTCGAGTCTGTAAGTTTTCAAGTTTTGCATTATGTATGTAGTAAGCATTGAATCATGATTTCAGCATGCCCATGTTTTTTATTTAAATTACGTGCATCTTATGCTATTAGTATCATGTTCATACATATTGGGTTTACGTGGTGGGTAAATTGTTGGAACAGCATGCCTCCCAGATGTGTGATTAACCGCGAAGCTAGAGAGGAGAACCGAGAGGCCCGAGATGAGGAGAGGGTCACTCCTCCTCGTCCACCTCCAGATATGCAGGCGCAGATGCATGCAGGTATGACATAGTTTTTCACGCAGTTTGCGGGGAACCAGACTGCGGTTAATGTAGAGGCGAGGCCCCGACCAAAGGCTGTGTACAAAAGGTTTAGGAGGATGGATCCTAAGGAGTTCTCGGGGGCTACTGACCCGATGATAGCTGAGGGATGGATTAAGTCCATCGAAGTAATCTTTGATTTCATGGAGCTGGCAGATGCAGACCGAATCAGGTGTGCCAAATTCTTTTTAGCAGGGGATGCCAGACGTTGGTGGAAGAGTGCATCAGTGTCAATGAATTTGCGAACACCGACTTGGGATGGTTTTAAGGAGGTTTTCTACTCCAAGTACTTTACTGAAGAAGTACGCTCCCGATTGCCTAGGGAGTTCATGGCGCTGCGACAGGGAGACAGCAGCGTGGCAGACTTCGGCCGGAAGTTTGAGAGGGGGTGTTACTTTGTGCCCCTGATAGCTAATGATGCCCGGGAGAAGTTGAGGCATTTTATGGATGGATTGCGGCCGGTCTTGCGCCGTGACGTTCGAGTCGCTGGTCCTGCTACTTACTCAGTTGCCGTATCTAGAGCTTTGGCGGCAGAACAGGATCAGCGGGATATTGAGAATGATAGGTAGGGCAGGAGACCTATCAGGCACCGCAGCAGCAGAGACCTCCGTTCAAGAAACCTTACCAAGGGCAACCAGGGAAGAATCCCTATCAGGGGCCACCGCAAGGCAAGGGGCCTGTTCCACAGCAGAAAGCACTACAGAGGCCCGGTAATTTCCCAGTGTGTCAGAAGTGCAATCGCTAACATCTGGGGCAGTGTCTGTGGGGATCAGGGAAATGCTTTAAATGTGGAGCCAGTGACCACATGTTGAAGGAGTGCCCACAATGGAAGCAGCCAACCCAGGGCAGGGTGTTCGCCATGCATGCTCAGGAGGCGAACCCAGACACTACACTGTTGATGTGTAATTTACTTAATTCAGTACAGTATTAGATTTTTACCTTGCATGCTCGTTTTGTTTTGGGATTATTAAGTTGCTAGTTGGCATTTTTGGTATCTTTTGTTGCATAAGGTTTGTATTAGAACTTTTGGGATGTAAGTTTCGTGTCATGCTAACGTCTCTCAGGAAATATCTTCATTAAGAGATTAACCACGAAGGCCCTGATAGATTCGGGAGCCACTCACTCCTTCATCTCGGAGACATTCGCCAATCATTTAGACGTCAAGTCTATCGGCCTTGACGTGAACTATTCAGTGACAGTCCCATCAGGGGAAGAACTGTTAGCTACCAGCGTGGTCATGGATATTGATCTAGAACTGCAGGGCTACCTGGTGTATGCTGACTTGATAGTATTGCCGATGCCAGAATTCGACATTATCTTTGGAATGGACTGGCTGACAAATAATCGAGTCCTGATTGACTTTCAGAAGAGATCAGTGTTGGTCAGACCGATGGGAATGGAGCAGTTTCTTTTTGAGCTAGACCGATGGAGAAGCTTTCCTCGTATGATCTCCTGCATGCAGGCACGGAGACTTATTTCTAAGGGGTGTCAGGCTTTCTTGGCCAGCATTGTTTCGGCACCTGATGCGCCCACTCCATCCATATCAGATGTGCCGGTAGTCATAGACTTCCCAGACGTCTTTCCTGACGACGTCACAGGTCTTCCACCAGATGTGGAGGTGGAGTTTTCCATTGATCTTATGCCAGGCACAGTGCAAATCTCCAAGGCACCGTACCGATTAGCTCCAGCTGAGATGCTAGAACTTAAACAGCAGATACAGAAGCTTCTTGACAAGGAGTTTATTCGCCCTAGTTTCTCTCCATGGGGCGCGCCAGTGCTTTTTGTAAAGAAGAAGGATGGGAGCATGAGGCTGTGTATCGATTACCGAGAGCTGAACAAGGTAACAATCAAGAACAAATACCCATTACCAAGGATCGAGGACTTGTTCGATCAGTTGCAGGGAGCTTCAGTGTTCTCTAAGATAGATCTTCGATCAGGGTATCATCAGCTGAAGGTTAAAGATGCAGATGTTCACAAAACAGCCTTCAGAACCCGGTATGGGCACTACGAGTTCTTAGTAATGCCATTTGGACTGACGAATGCTCCAGCAATTTTCATGGACCTCATGAACCGAGTATTCCAGCCTTATCTTGTTCAATTCGTCATAGTGTTTATTGACGATATCTTTATTTACTCGAAGAGCCATGAGGAGCACAGTCAACTTTTGAGGACGGTTTTACAGACCTTGTAGAGTCGCAAGTTATTTGCAAAGTTTAGTAAGTGTGAATTCTGGTTGGAGAAAGTAGCATTTTTGGGGCATGTAGTATGCAATGGGATTGAGGTAGACCCAGCAAAGGTGACGGCCGTTGAGGAATGGGTAGAGCCGAAGAATGTATCAGAGATCCGCAGCTTTCTGGGTTTAGCCGGTTACTACAGGAAATTTATTCAGGGCTTTTCTTTGATAGCAGTGCCACTCACTTCACTGACAAAGAAGAATGCAAAATTCGTGTGGAGTGATGAATGTCAGAAAAGCTTTGATACATTGAAACAAGCTCTTATTTCAGCGCCGGTATTGGCCATGCCATCAAGGCAAGGAGACTTTGTGTTATACACCGATGCATCTAAGCTCGGTTTAGGCGCAGTATTGATGCAGCATGGTCGGGTTATAGCTTATGCTTCCAGGCAGTTGAAAGTGCACGAGAAGAACTACCCGACTCATGATCTTGAATTAGCCGTAGTAGTCTTTGCGTTGAAGATTCGGAGACACTACTTGTATGGCGAGAAATGCCAGATATTCACAGATCACAAGAGTCTCAAATACTTCTTCACACAGAAAGAACTAAATATGAGGCAGAGGCGATGGTTGGAGTTAGTGAAAGACTACGACTGCGAAATTAGCTACCATCTGGGAAAGGCTAATGTCGTCGCAGACGCCCTGAGCTGAAAAGTCGCAGCCATAGCACAGTTGTCAGAGCAGAGACCTCTTCAGTCTGAAATTCAGAAATTTGGTCTAGAGGTCTATCCTAAGGGCAGAGCTCCTAGGCTGTCTAATCTGACAGTCAAGTCTGATTTACTAGACCGTATCCGTCAAGGACAGTCTTCAGACGAGCAGTTGCAGAAATGGAGCCTGAAGGACGAAGCCAAGGGCAGTGTGCTCTACTCAATGTCAGACGGTATCGTGAGATACAGGGGAAGAATGTGGGTGCCTAACTTAGATTCGATCAGAGAAGATATCTTATCAGAGGCACATGCATCTCCGTATTCAATCCATTCAGGAGGTACCAAAATGTACAAAGACCTGCAGATCTTGTATTGGTGGCCAGGGATGAAGATAGACATCCGCAGATTTGTGTCTGAATGCCTCACTTGTCAACAGGTGAAGGCGGAACACCAGAGGCCAGCAGGGATGCTTAAGCCACTCCCTATCCCAGAGTGGAAATGGGAGAATATTACTATGGATTTTGTTATTGGGTTGCCAAGGTCAGTCAGAGGATCCAATGCCATTTGGGTTATCGTGGACCGACTCACTAAATCAGCGCACTTCTTGCCAGTAAAGACGACTTTCTCCATGACACAGTACGCGGAGCTTTACATCAGGGAGATCATTCGATTGCATGGAATCCCAGTTACTATTCTGTCCGACAGGGACCCGAGGTTTACTTCATCTTTTTGGAAGAGTTTGCATGCAGCCATGGGGACAAAGTTGCTATTCAGTACAGCTTTTCACCAGCAGACAGATGGCCAGTCGGAGCGAGTGATTCAGATTTTGGAGGATCTATTGCGAGCATGTATGATCGATTTCCAAGGGACTTGGGAATCGAAGCTACCTCTAGTGGAGTTTACATACAACAACAGTTTTCAAGCATCTATAGGTATGGCTCCCTACGAGGCATTGTACGGAAGGAAGTTCAGATCGCCGATTCATTGGGATGAAGTCGGAGAGAGATCAGAGCTTGGGCCAGAAATAGTTCAGCAGACTGCATATGTGGTGGTCAAGATCCGAGATAGAATGATGACCGCCCAGAGTCGCCAAAAGAGCTATGCTGACAAGAGAAGGAGAGATCTCGAGTTTGCCGTGGGTGATCACGTTTTTATAAAGATAGCACCTATGAAGGGTGTTGTGAGATTTGGGAAGAGAGGCAAGCTGAGTACGAGATTTATTGGACCTTTCGAAATTCTTGACAGAGTTGGGACACTAGCGTATCGTGTTGTCCTTCCGCCGAATCTGGCCGGGGTACACAATGTGTTCCACGTCTCAATGCTGAGGAAGTACCTAGCTAATCCTTCGCATGTTCTAAGTTATGAGCCGTTGCAGTTGGCTCCAGACCTGTCTTAAGAGGAGAGACCTATCCAAATCTTAGACAGACATGAGCGTAGATGATAAACATAAAAATTGTACATTAATTAAATGTTTTATAATATAATTATATAGTTTTTGTTTTATTAAATGTTTAAATATTATATGTTTTATAATAAATTGTATAAAATATAAGATGTTGTGTAATTACAAGTTTTTACTATTTTTTACAGGATCGATAAAACAAGAATAAAACTGGCGTTACAAATGGGATTAAGATGATTCTTGGACCTGTAGAAAGTTGATTATAATATCTACAATATTGTTGACAAGCATGAGATAAAAATCCTCTCACAATTGGGATCAAATTAAGCAACAAATAAAGTTACCAAAGGAGTGGCAGTTTTACCATGCTCTAGTATTTTGAACATATCTCTCAAATTACTTGTTCAAATGGTTTGAAAAAAATACCACAACTAGACAACTCAATTATCCACATTTTTTTTATGTGAAGAAGCAAATTCGGAGAAGAAGATTTTTAAAAGTGATGTGTAATATAATATAATATCTTGGAACACCAATGAAGACTTATGTGTAAAAAAATAATATTTTATTTGTGGTTGTCTCCCCAAATTTGGCTATAAATAGGGGTGCATTGTAATGTATTGAGATATCCCTCATTCTATGAACAAACATTTGAGTTCATAATATTTCTCTCTATATTTTTCCTTTATTTCTTCATTTAAATACAATTAGCATGTTAATTTCAAATTCAAAGTTTTACAATTTGAATAATGAATAGCTAACTTTTTAAAGTTGAGATGATAAGGTGAAACTCTTGGCATGATAATAAGGTTATTAAAAGGTAAGAATCTATGTTTTATATTATTTAATCATTATTTATTGTTTATGTTATATTTATTTCTTTAAGCATTTTTATACCCTACTTATAAGTGGGAGTTTTGATTTATTGTTGCTATATGTTACACTAAATTCTTGGAACCATTTAAATGTTAGTTTGGTTTTACCAACCATTTAACTTGGATTCCTTGATTTATTATATATGAATATATCATAGTATTAATTTATTGGTACCATTTAAATGTTTGTTTGGTTTTACCAACCATTTAAAGTGAGAACCTTGATTTAGTGTTTACAAATATATATAGCACAATAAATACTTGATCACATTTATAAGTTTTGGCATATATTATATACTTATAAGATAATAATTTATAACATAATATAAATATGATTATTTAATATATTGGAACATTTTATTAAGTGAATTTTAATATTGTTCGTTAATGTTAACTTTATTAAAATACCAAAAGTGGATCCTTTAATCTTAACTACTTAGATTAAAATTTGAACAATTAAAATTTACCCATTAAAGATTCAAACAATTAAAATTAAAAAGAAACAAAAACAAAAACAAAAACAAAACAAAAAGACATTGTAGTGGACTTGTAATTACCTTAGCTTCCTTGTGGATACGATATCGGACTCACCGAATTATACTACTTGTGGACAACCTACTCTTGGAGTGCAACAATCAAAGTGACAACAGTAGACTTCGGAACAAGGTGACGAAACTAGTCAAAGTCCGTTGGGTGAACCAATCAGTGGAAGAGGCCACTTGGGGGAATGAGGCAGATATGAGGAGTCGCTATCCAGAACTGTTTGGTAAGATTTAATTTCGAGGACGAAATTTATATAAGTGGGGGAGGAACTGTAGTGACCAAATTCAGTACACGTATAAACCATGCATTTATTTAATTATTAAAGCATTTATTTAATTTTTTAAAATTAGTTTTAGTGGTGCATGATTTATTTAAATGCATTATTCTAAAGTATTTACGTTTATGTGATGCACGTTAAAATGTAATTTTCGAGTTTCATGTTTCAGTCGATTATTCGATGCGGGATCGAGGAACAGAGACCGGTAACGACGTTGGCAAATATTTTTACGTGGTATTTTATTTTAAATTAGGATTGGGGCATTTTAAATGACTTATAAGTTTTAGTATTTTAAAGTCTAATTTATTTATTTAGTGATTGAAGAGTTTAAAATTTTTAAAGTTTGAAGCATGTGTATTTTATTTAAAATGTAGGAATGCTAGTAATTTAGTGGAGAATGAGTATTTTAATTATCATGGAAATTGCTTATTATTTATTTAATTAAGCTAATTAGCCACTAATTACACCTAATTAATCACACACACACACACGTTACACACACTCACACACACTTATATGTTTTTACACACACCATCACCACACACATGTCATTCTATCTTCTTTCAATTCCTTGAGAGCAAAATACTAGGGTTCCTAGAGCACCAAGTGCAGCCGCCCCTCTCTCCTATATTTTCCAGCAAATTTTGTTGATTTTCTTCAAAGAAAATCGAGCCACCATCGTCCCGGATCAAGCCTCGCTTCTTTCCCGCTTCGGTATCGTCGTCACGGTGTTTCTAATTATCAAAAGGCACGTATATTCTTTCGTTTATGCATCGATCTTGTCATATTATGTGTCGTGTTGTTATTTATGCGTAAAAATACATGTGTGATGTGTGGCAGTTTGAGCAATGATGTTTGGATCAAGTTCGAAAAGGTTTTTGGATAACAAATCAAGTTTTTGCTGTCATTTTTAAAACTGCGATTTTTTTGGTCAAGTTTCTGGAAAAACTTTCAACATATAGAACGTAGTACTCTTTGATACCTTCGATTTGATATAAAATTCGTAATTTTTGAATGAGAAACGAGTGAGTTATGGTTGTTTTTGTGTGACTGCTCAAGCCTGCGATCTTATGAAAATGATGTTCATCATGTTTTGAAGTTTTTAAGTTGCAGGCTTCGTTGGGCACTGCCGGGCTTGTGCTACGGCAATTAGATATGTTATGGGATGAGTTTAGATGTTATTTGGTGGTTCTTTTGGGTTGGGACTGGCTTGGGATATAATAGAAGTCGTAGGAAGCGAAACGATATCGTATTACGGGTTATTGTTGTATTGAAGTTGCTTGTCAATGCTTGGAGATGTTTGGGATGTTTTTACGAGTTTGAATCAATGTAATAGCATCCTAGGATGAGTCTTGAGGTGTTGGTTCATGGTCCTTAGGATTGGATTAAGAGAATGAATGAATAAGATAGCGAATTTTCGTGAATGTCCAAGTCCAGAGGCTACCCGGACCCCTTTTCGGACCCCGACACGGAGTCCGTGTCATTTTTCCTTAAAAAATACGAATTTCCAGAGCCTACCCGGACCCCTACACGGGGTCCTTGTACCTCTCTTTAAAAAAAAATATTTAAAATTTTAAAATATGAATATAAAGTATAGGAAGTGTTTTGTGGTTATGAATATAAAATATAGGATTTGTTTTGGGTTCTATTTCAAGGTTTAGTATGATGATTAAACGAGGTCAAGTCCCGAGTGATTTAGAGTGTCATAAGCTATTTATTTAGTTCGGTGGTGAGCACAAGTACCTACGTCTAAGCTATGAAAGATAAGTGTTTGAACTCATGTTAGTATGCAGCAGTGACCCCAAGCGAGATCCAACGAATCCCTCAACGCCAAGTAAGTATGTTGATGTGCAAAAAGGAAATATTTCAAGTTTTTGAGGTATGCTAAATGTCTTGTGACCAAATTATGAATGGGTTTGGAAGTAGGTGAACGTGGCCGAGGACCTCTCCACCCCGTTAAAACATGAACGGGTTTAGATCAGGATTGGAAAGCGTTAAAGCATGAACGGGGACCAATCCACCCGTTAAAGCATGAACGGGGATCTCATGTATGTGGCAGTGGTTACTTCCCTGTCAGCCCAGTACTGTGGTTTGTCTGATCAGGAATTTATTATGTATGGGTCACTTGCTTTGAAACATGCCTCTACGCAAAATGATGGAGTTATGTATGTTCAAGTATGTTCAAGTATGCAAGCATGTTTTAAGAAAATTTTTATGTTGATGGCACGTCTATGTATGAATATACGTATGTTCAAGTTTTGTTATGCAAGTTCAAGTTTCATGTATGTACTCTTTTTTTTAAAGTTGCATGTGGTTTTATTACGTATTATTCGTTACTTCCAGTTTATACGTGTTGAGTCTTTAGACTCACTAGACTTGATCGATGCAGGTGATGAGTATGTTGAGGAGGATGGAGGTGGGGACCAAGGAGCAGGCTTGGACTGAGCGGGAGGCTAAACCCGAGGATTGCCCAAGATTTTAAGTTTTTATGAAATGTCAAATACTCTGATTTCAAGCTACTGGTCATGAAGCATTCAAACAAATATTTGGTCAAACTTTATTTTTAGATTTCTTGTCCACGGTTGAGACGTACAGTTTATTTAATCGTATTTTGAAGGTTCACAAGCTATTTAAGAAAATTTTAAATTTTTCCGCAAATTTTAAATAGTATAGAAGTACGGTACGTTAATAAAAATCATGCATAACGTATAATTTAGTTTTTAAAACCAAGCATACAACATATCTTTTAAATTTCTTCCTTAATTCATAAAAATCCCATAGACATTTAAAAACCATAATTTAATCATGAACATTTCATAAACATTAAAAAATAATCATTTTAACCTCAAAACATTTAAAATAACATTTTGACATATTAAATCATAAACATATAAAATTCCCTATACATTTAAAATATCATTTTAACATATAAAATCTCAGAAACGTTTAAAATATCATTTTAACATATAAAATTCCATAAACATTCATAACTATAGAAAATACTCATATTAGCACATGAAACAGCATTCAAGGCACTGTCACGACGTTTACTAATTTTTAGGTGTAAAAAGATCGTTTTACCCCTAGACGTAAAATTTCTCGTTTTTGACTTTTTCTAAATTTCATTGACTCTAACATGTCCCAAATAATTATTTAAGCTTACATGAATTTTCCCATAATTTTATTTGGCTTAAATAAATAACTTTTAAATTAATCTTTAAATGTGACGTATTAATGCGTTTCAATCCCGAATTAACCCAAACCTTAATATAAAATTCCCAAATTAAAAACTTAGACTTCTAATAATTATTTAAGTTTAAATATAATTTTTTTATAATTTTATAAAGCATAAAACTAGGCGTTTCAATTAACTCGTTAATTAGCGTTTTGTGCGGCGATTAAATCTCGATTAAATCCAAATCTCGTTATTTTGATCCCAAATTTTAAAAATAACATTTTTATCATTTATTCTACCCTTAGGAGCCATGAACCACCCCCGTGGACTCATGGTTCTAATTTTTGTTCTCAAAATCTCGAAATTGACACACAAACGAACATACCGAGCCATCTGCCGATTTACTCGAGCCAAACCCAAGCCACCTTGAGCCACACCCAAGCCAACCCATCTATGAACCCTAGTGACTAGCCCCAAGCCCAAGAACCAGCCCCTAAGTCGCACAATCCCTGATGGAACTTAACTCAAAATTCTGCTTGTGTGCGTGTGTTAGTGCCCTAACCACCCATGACCCATACCCTCCCTGGACCACGCCCAGACCATACCTAGACCAACCCAAGCCCCTGGACATGAGCAGCAAGCCACTGAACCAGTGGCAGCACCCACGCGTAACCTGCTGTCCCTGCTTTCATCATGTTCCTTCTCAACCAGCAACCAGCCCAGCCGCACCAGCCCCTTCCCAGACCCTTTTGCACCCTCTTAGGCCCCTAAGGACCTAGCCTAGCCCAGCCCCAAAGCCCCCCAGCCGAGCTACTTCACCCTGCGCCAGCTGTACAACCAGCGCCTGCAAACTTGCTTCTTGGGTGGAGTCCTTGTTGTCTAGGACTCCTCCCAGCCCTCTTAACTCGAGTCCTAGTGTAAAGGCCCGTATTTCATATTAATATTTTAGCGGAATTATTAAAATTTTCTAAATAAATAAATAACTTGCCCAATTTATAAAATAAACATGTAAATAATTTTAACTTTAAAATAACAGCGGAAGTCAACATTGTATTTCAAAAAACAATTTAAAAATAATCCAACATGTTAAAATCAAGTTTGAATGATAAAAGGTTCATAAATTAAATCATGAGGTCCTCGGGTTTACTACTGCTGTCCCAAGATCGCTCACTGGTCTCCATCCGCGGTCTCGACCTCATCAATATCTACAACAAACAAGTCTAGTGAGTCTAAATACTCAACATGTATATATCGTGAATAACAAATACATATATCATAAAATCGCATGCAACGTAAAAATAAAGTATCGTAAAACGTATGGTGAAAATCGTATCATGAATAATTATAACTACGTGCATATCTGAATATCATACGTAAAAGCTTTGCTCAATAGAGCTCTGTCATATCAAATCATAATTTTCTGGTAGAGATAATGTTTCTAAGTTAGTGGCCCATAACATAACGTGAGCGCCTGATCAGACTAAATCACACTATACTGGGCGGTAGAGATCAATCACAACCCTTGGACTGGATGTCCGTATCCATACATAATCATAAACCGGTAGTAAGTCACCGGGTGGAGAGGTCCTCGGTTGCGCCTACCGACTTCCAAACCCATAAACATAAGGTGGCCACAAGACATATAGCATATATCTCAAAAATAAACATTTTATATTTTTATGCACATAATATAATTATAACTTTATTTTTACCGGATGAGTTGAATCGCTCCCAGGCTTGCTGCGACTTAACTCTAATATGTGACACATGCAAATAATATTATCTTGACTTAAACTTGACAATTGAACCAAAACTCAACAATAGAACAAAAAATGAGACTATTAGGACCAACCACTTGATTTTTAATCATGGTATCGTACCAACCCGAACCAACATTAAACCGACGTTTGACCATGATTAAAAATACCCCAAATATACTGAAAAATATGCATAAGAACTGAAAAACACGAAAATAGGTGAAGTGAATCCAAAAACATAAAATACTCTTTCGAGAGTCATTTTTGCACCTTTCACCGTAAATTCTCGTACGACCCCTAAACTCGACCAAATCACAAGCGTCCAAAAACACGACTTTCCTAACTCATTAAGGTAGTGTCCAATCCAAGGCCATAGGCTAAAAGCCAACCAAGAACTCAAACCACCTCCAAAACTGAAGCTCAAGTTGCTGTCAAAAACAGAAAATACAGCAGCGGCAGCTTGCTTGTTTGTGGAGCAAACTCTGAAAATAATCGCCATGGGCTTGAAATACCGCCCAAGGACTCTTACCAACATCCTAAGTCATGGCGTGGACCATGGCTAAAGCTAAAAGTCAATCACAAACAAAGCCACTACCTAAGACACTCACAGCTCCCACCCGAGAGCACCCTTTGGGGTGTAGTGTGATGTAATGAAACATTTGATTGTCTTGTGTCGTTCCAGTGGCCATTTAATCGACCGTGGCTCAATCTAGACATGATGGAGTGTTGTATGAACCATGGCTACGGGCTAGGATCCAACCATAATCCAATCCACACCCCAAAACCGAAACACACTCACACAGGAAATGGAAAAATCGAAATATGTTCTTGTGTTGTTGCTTAAAAGTTTTGAGGGAACCATGAACCAAAACTTGAAAGGACACCTTGGTCACGTCTTAGACATGTTAAGGGAGAGTTCTAACCATGGCTACAGCCCCTAGGACAGCCAGGATTCGAACAGCCCTTAAACAACTAAATGACAGAAAATCGTGACCCAATCTGTGGCTTGTGGGAAAACATTTGCTGTCATGCTTTTGTTTGAAAGGTTTGGACCAAAATCAGTGAAACAATAACTCCCTAACACACTCTAAAACATTCCTAGAAGCTGCCATGAAGGCCTGGAATCGAGCAACTCCCTGTAACAATATAAACATGTAAAATCGTGAAGCACAAAGCAAAAGAGCCGATAAGGCTGTACAGAATTTATTTCGAATATGTTGCTGATGTATTTCGTTTTTCTCGCAAATCTTGATCACATACTGATTTAAAATGTCAATTATGACTTTATTGAAGAGCAAAGAACTAATATATACATGCCTGGAATTTGTTTTGACAAAAATAAATCAAAACAACAATACGACGCGACGGAACCGAGTTGGATTTCTCCTCTTGTTCTCCTACTGTTTTGCTCCTGCTTTCACGATTATTAGCTGCTGGTTTCTCCTAAATTTTGAAGGTGAGGTTGTGGGGAATGTAAGTGATGAAGGTGAATACTATAATAGGTGCTAAAGGTGCCATTATAAGCCTTTAGTTTGGGTTACAGGTCAAGAATTGAATGGGTTTGAAATGATTCTCCTCCCCCTTGCTGCCGTTGCTTTTCCCTCATATCCTACTGCATTTACACGGTTTTGTTGTTTAATAGGTTGAGTAAGAATGGGGTATGTTATTGCATTTAAATTTTACTACCCATTAGAGAATTAAAAATTAGAAATGAATACCCCATGAATTGTAATTAGGAATGGTTTGAATGGAGAGTTATCAACTTTTGAATTATTTTAAATGTTGGAGCCAAAATTATGATTACTAATTTGCATGGTATTTTATTGTTTAAATCTTGTATTTTTATTGCTTAAAGTTTAGCACCCTCATTATATATTTTAGTGAATTTACACATTAAATTTAGGATAGATTATTGCATGGCATTCATGATCTCAAACTTAAATATTCAAATGCTATGATTAATTTCTTGAATATATTATACTAATTCATCCTCATATGTTTACATATTTTAATTTAAGCTTTAATTAAATATTAACCTAAAGAACTTATTTACCAATTTAGCTCTAATTAATTTATTAAATCCTAAAGACATTCTTTTTCTTTAATTTAAATCATTCTTTGACTTAAATTAAAAATAAAAATATTTTTCTTATTATTAATCTTATCTCTAATCTCCAAACTCCGGTCCGGCCTCGCGTATTTACCATGAAAAGATAAAACTAAATATCTTCTTTTAAAATAAATAAAACACTTCATATTTTCTTAAAATTTCAATTTTAATTTAAATAATAGAAATTATGCATGGTCTATACGTAATCTGATTTTCGGGTTCTACAACTCTACCCCCCTTAAAGGAATTTCGTCCCTGAAATTAAAACTTATCGAATAACTCGGGATAACGACTCCTCATCTCCGGCTCAGATTCCCATGTAGCTTCCTCCTCCGAATGATTGAGCCATTTAACTTTCACTAGCTTGACCATTTTGTTTCGAAGCTTCGGCTCTTGCCGGTCTAAAATTTGCACAGGTCTTTCCTCATTTGACAAGTTCGGAGTAAGCTACAACGGCTCAAAATTCAAGACATGCGATGGATTCGCCATATAATTTCTCAACATAGAGACGTGGAACACGTTGTGTACTCCGGCAAAATTCGGCGGAAGAGCAACACGATAAGCTAATGTCCCAACTCTGTCAAGGATCTCAAATGGTCCAATGAATCTCAGACTGAGCTTTCCTTTCTTCCCGAACCGCATGACACCTTTCATCGGTGCAACCTTCACGAAAACATGGTCACCAACAGCAAACTCTAAATCTCTCCTCCTTTGATCCGCATAACTCTTTTGTCTGCTCTGAGCAGTCCTCATTCTATCACGGATCTTGACTACTACCTCAGCAGCCTGCTGCACAATCTCCGGGCCCAATTCTGCTCTATCCCCTACTTCATCCCAATGAATAGGCGATCTACACTTACGACCGTACAGTGCTTCATATGGAGCCATACCTATAGACGACTGAAAACTGTTGTTATAGGTAAACTCCACCAACAGTAGCTTTGATTCCCAACTCTCGGAGAAATCAAGGACACATACACGAAGAAGATCCTCCAAAATCTGGATAACTCTCTCGGACTGACCATCTGTCTGTGGGTGAAAAACCGTGCTAAACAACAACTTTGTACCCATAGCTGAGTGTAGACTCTTCCAAAATGATGAATTGAACCTAGGATCTCGGTCAGACACTATAGAAACGGGAATACCATGAAGTCTGACGATCTCCCGGATATACAACTCTGCATACTGAATCATGGAGAAAGTCATCTTAATAGGCAAGAAATGAGCTGATTTCGTAAGACGATCTACAATCACCCATATAGCATTCAACCCTCTTGCTGACTTCGGCAAACCGACAACGAAGTCCACGGTGACGTTCTCCCACTTCCACTCGGGAATAGGAATAGGCTTGAGCAAACCTGGTGGTCTCTGATGTTCCGCTTTCACTAGCTGACACGTCAGACACTCGGATACAAATCGTCTAATATCCCTCTTTATTCCTGGCCACCAATATAATAACTGCAGATCTTTGTACATCTTCGTACTCCTTGGATGAATAGAATACGGTGACATATGGGCCTCAGCTAAAATATCTGCTCGAATAGAATCGCTGCTAGGAACCCATATCCTGTCTCGATATCTCACAATACCGTCTCTAACTGTGTACAAGATACTGCCCTTGGCTTCATCTCTCTGCCTCCACTTTGCCAACTGCTCGTCTGCTAACTGTCCACTATGAATACGGTCTAGAAGAGAGTACTGAATCGTCAAAGTAGATAGACGAGGAACTCTACCTCGAGGATATGTCTCTAGATCAAACATCTGCATCTCAAACTGAAGAGGTCTCGAAACCACCAAATGAGCCATCCCTGCAAGTTTCCTGCTCAATGCATCCGCAACTACATTAGCTTTGCCAGGATGATAGCTAATGTCACAGTCATAGTCCTTCACTAGCTCCAACCAACGCCTCTGCCGCATATTCAACTCTTTCTGTGTAAAGAAGTATTTGAGACTTTTGTGGTCGGTAAAGATCTGGCACTTCTCTCCGTACAAATAATGCCTCCAAATATTCAATGCAAATACGACGGCTGACAACTCTAGATCATGGGTAGGATAATTCTTCTCATGAATCTTCAACTGACGAGAAGCATATGCATTCTGTAATGCCCATGGTCTGTTCCCGATCCAACTGGCGGGAGTCGGTTATCCCATGGCCCATTACTCAATGACTCCTCCAGCCCAGGCACTGGATTTTGTACCTCCCCAGACTCGAACCTAAGATCTCCCGGGCATATATATACTTAGCACAAGTCTGGTACCAATTGAGCTACCAGACTTGTGCTAAGTATCTATATGTCCAGGAGATCTTAGCTTCGAGTCTGGGGAGGTACAAACTCCAGTGCCTGGGCTAGAGGAGTCATTGAGTAATGCTGCCATGGGATAACCGACTCCCGCCAGTTGGATCGGGAACAGCCCATGGGCTTTACAATAAAAGGCGCCTTTTTATTGTAATGCCCATGGGCTGTTCCTGATCCAACTGACGGGAGTCTTATTGTAATGCCCATGGGCTGTTCCCGATCCAACTGGCGGGAGTCGGTTATCCATTGGCCCATTACTCAATGACTCCTCCAGCCCAGGCACTGGATTTTGTACCTCTCCAGACTCGAACCTAAGATCTCCTGGACATATAGATACTTAGCACAAGTCTTGTACCAATTGAGCTAGTACGAAATCCAGTGCCTGGGCTGGAGGAGTCATTGAGTAATGGGCCAATGGATAACCGACTCCCGCCAGTTGGATCGGGAACAGCCCATGGGCATTACACTATCACCTTCCCATGCTGAATCAATACCGCGCCTAACCCGAGTTTCGAAGCATCGGTATACAGAAAAAAATCTCCGGGTCCTGAAGGCATGGCCAACACTGGTGCTGAAATAAGAGCTTGCTTCAATGTATCGAAGCTCTTCTGACATTCCTCGCTCCACGCATACTTAACATTCTTCTTCGTCAACGATGTGAGTGGAACTGAAATAGAGGAGAATCCCCGAATAAACTTCCGATAGTATCCTGCTAGTCCAAGGAAACTACGGATCTCTGATGCATTTGCGGCACAACCCAATCTCTGATTGCTGCAACTTTTGCTGGGTCTACCTCAATACCATTGCTAGAAACGACGTGGCCTAAGAACGCCACTTTCTCTAACCAGAACTCGCACTTGCTGAACTTCGCGAATAGCTTGTGCTTTTGTAGGGTCTGTAATACTATGGTCAGATGTCTGCTGTGATCCTCTTCATTCTTTGAGTAGACGAGAATATCGTCTATGAATACTATCACGAACTGATCAAGATACGGCTGAAATAAACGATTCATGAGATCCATGAAGATCGCTGGCACATTCGTCAAACCGAACGGCATCATAAGGAACTCAAAGTGGCCATAACGAGTCCTAAAAGAATTCTTGAGAACATCAGCGTCTTTCACCCGCAACTGATTGTAACCGGAACGCAGATCTATCTTGAAGAATACTGAAGCTCCTTGCAATTGATCAAATAAATCTTCAATCCTCGGAAGTGGGTATTTATTCTTCACTGTAACTCTGTTCAACTCCCGATAATCAATGCAAAGCCTCACCGACCCATCCTTCTTCTTCACAAATAAGATTGGCGCGCCCCATGGAGAAAAACTCGGGCGAATGAACTCCTTGTCAAGAAGTTCCTGAATCTGCTTTCTGAGTTCTGCCATCTCTGTCGGTACTAATCGGTTCGGTGCCTTTGAGATCGGCGCGGTACCTGGCATAAGCTCAATAGAGAATTCCACCTCTCGCCCAGGTGGTAAACCAGTGACGTCATCAGGAAAAACATCTAAAAAGTCTTTGACAATAGGAACATCGGATGCTGACTGTTTGGGCGTCTCAGGAACAGATACAAGAGTAGCTAAAAATGCTCGGCACCCTCTATGAATGAGCTTCCTAGCCTGGACACAAGATATCATACGCGGTAAATGAAAGTACCTATCTGGTTTGAATAAGAATTGTTCCATCCCAGGCGGTCGAACTAGAACAGATCTCCGCTGGAAGTCAATCAAAACTCTGTTCCTCAAAAGCCCGTCCATACCCAAATTGATATCAAACTCGGGCATTGGTAGCACGATAAGATCCGCATAAACGAGATTACCACGAAGTTCGAGGTCTATGTCTCGGATCACATTAGTAGTTGTCAACTCCTCTCCAGAAGGCAATGCTACTGAATACGCTATGTCTAGCCCAATTGTCTTGATCTTGAGAGAATTTGCAAAGGTTTCTGAAATGAATGAATGAGTAGCCCCTGAATCTATCAAGGCTTTTGTAGCTGAACCGGCTATAAAGATTCTCCCTGAAAGATTGGAATATCGTGCTAAACCCAATAGT
The DNA here is from genome assembly GCF_012295235.1 of Primulina huaijiensis. Classification (NCBI taxonomy): domain Eukaryota; kingdom Viridiplantae; phylum Streptophyta; class Magnoliopsida; order Lamiales; family Gesneriaceae; genus Primulina; species Primulina huaijiensis. Next base: position 7,831,555 of record NC_133318.1, on the reverse strand, counting down.
TTTACAAGAACTATGCTTATAGACATGCAAAAGGTTAAAGTTCTCCTAACCTAAATTTCCGTAAATAACACTGATTAGAACATGCAATCCTATCATAAATTCTAAGTTCAAAATCTTAACCCAAAACATTAAACTTCAAATACAACTTAAAGATTTAGGATACTGTCATGAGCATCGTCTCTGGGTTAGTCTCCGCATCATGGAGAGCAAAAACTCTGCCTTGGGTAGGCAGATTCTTCTGAGGACAATTCTTCAATTTGTGGTCAGTACTACCACATTTGTAACACTTTCCCGAACCATACATACAAGTCCCAGCATGACAACGTGAGCACTTGGCACAGACTGGATACTCCACTGTCCTCGGGACTACCCGTCCATGTTGATGCTGCTGCTGCTGCCCTCTGTTCCTGGGTGGACCGTGGAAAGGTCTCTTATTCTGATGCTGCTGCTGGGAAGGACGGTGTGGTGCCTAAAATGGTCGTTTACCCAGGCGATCGCGCTCAATATCATTCTGGTCTTGCTCTGCCGCTAGAGCTCTGGAAACAGCAACATCATAGGTAGTAGGGCCAGCCACCCTAACATCACGGCGCAAGATCGGCCGCAAACCATCCATAAAATGCCTCAATTTTGCACCAGCATCATTTGCAATTAGGGGTACAAAGTGACAACCCCTCTCAAATTCACGGATAAACTCCATAACAGTCGTGTCTCCCTGTCTCAGGGTCATAAACTCCCTGGTCAACCTGGAACGCACCTCGTCAGTAAAATATTTAGAGTAGAATACCTCTGTGAAGCGCGCCCAGCTCAAAGTAGCCATATCCAAAGCTACAGTTGCTCCTTCCCACAACAGACGAGCGTCTCCTCCAAACAGATAAGTCGCACTACAAACCCTATCTCCATCTTCAAGCCCCATGAACTCGAAAATAACCTCAAAGGATTTAATCCAGCCCTCTACAACCAAAGGATCTGTCTTCCCTGAGAATTCTTTCGGCCTCATCTTCATGAACCGCTCACAGACAGCTTCAGGCCCCGTCTGTCTGGCTGCCACAGCGTTGTTCCCCGCAAACTGCACGAAGAACTGAGTCATTCCAGCTAACATCTGGGCGTTCATGTCTGGTGGAGGTCCCTGCCTCTCTTGCCTCTGACTCTCAACGTCCTCATGACGGTGCTCACCACCACCTCTCGGGCGTCCAACCTGGCGTCTAGGAGGCATACTGTTCCATATATAGCCCATACGTAACTAACATGCATAATTCCATAATTTATCTTAAATTTAAATAAATACTGAAATAATTAAAAATCCGAACGTAAAAACATTTCATGAAAACATGCTGTTAAAATAATTCATGCTTTAAATAAAATGCGTAAATGTAAACTTACAGACCGAATACATGACTTCATGAGCTTTTTATCAGTAGTAGTACAACCTTTTACAAGAACACAGGCTCTGATACCAACTGTAACGTCCAAGATTCGACGACTGTCCTCACTGTACCAAGACGAGTCTTTCCAGCGTGCTTATGTCCTCACTCACATGCACCCTAGGAAACTTTCCTGGAGGTCACCCATCCCAAAATTGCCTCAAATCAAGCACGCTTAACTTTGGAGTTTTTATGTGATGAGCTACCGAAAAGAAGATGCACCTTCGTGATATGAATACTGCATATCAAATCTTTTAAGCCATCTTCAACTGTACAGTCCATTACAATGAACAGTCTTGGAATCCCTCTCCTTCCGGTGTAAGATCGGTTCATTCATGTTTCCTCCGCCTAGAAGCCTGCAAGGAGCCTCTCATTGTCCGTGCAACCTCATGGCACCGACGATCACCCCCCGCCCTCTTCAGCCCCGGGCCTCACATGCCCACCAGCTTCCGCTTGGTTCGTCCTCGAACCACACCGTACTAGGAGAGGTCAGCTGTGATACCAACTGTAAAGGCCCGTATTTCATATTCATATTTTAGCAGAATTATTAAAATTTTTCTAAATAAATAAATAACTTGCCCAATTTATAAAATAAACATGTAAATAATTTTAACTTTAAAATAACAGCGGAAGTCAACATTGTATTTCAAACAACAATTTAAAAATAATCCAACATGTTAAAATCAAGTTTGAATGATAAAAGGTGCATAAATTAAATCATGAGGTCCTCGGGTTTACTACTGTTGTCCCAAGATCGCTCACTGGTCTCCGCCCGCGGTCTCGACCTCATCAATATCTACAACAATCAAGTCTAGTGAGTATAAAGACTCAACATGCATATATCTTGAATAACAAGTAAATATATCATAAAATCGCATGCAACGTAAAAATAAAGTATCGTAAAGCGTACGGTGAAAATCGTATCATGAATAATTATAACTACGTGCATATCTGAAAATCATACGTAAAAGCTTTGCTCAATAGAGCTCTGTCATATCATATCATAATTTTCTGGTAGAGATAATGTTTCTAAGCTAGTGGCCCATAACATAACGTGAGCGCCTGATCAGACTAAACCGCAGTATACTGGGCGGTAGAGATCAATCACAGCCCTTGGACTGGATGTCCGTACCCATACATAATCATAAACCGGTCGTAAGTCACCGGGTCGAGAGGTCCTCGGTTGCGCCTATCGACTTCCAAACCCATAAACATAAGGTGGCCACAAGACATATAGCATATATCTCAAAAATAAACATTTTATTTTTTATGCACATAATATAATTATAACTTTATCTTTACCGGATGAGTTGAATCGCTCCAAGGCTTGCTGCGACTGAACTCTAATATGTGAAACATGCAAATAATATTATCTTGACTTAAACTTGACAATAGAACCAAAACTCAACAATAGAACCAAAAATGAGACTATTAGGACCAAAAACTTGATTTTTAATCATGGTATCGTACCAACCCGAACCAACATTAAACCGACGTTTGACCATGATTAAAAATACCACAAATATACTGAAAAATATGCATAAGAACTGAAAAACACGAAAATAGGTGAAGTGAATCCAAAAACATAAAACACTCTTTCGAGAGTCATTTTTGCACCTTTCACCGTAAATTTTCGTACGACCCCTAAACTCCACCAAATCACAAACGTCCAAAAACACAACTTTCCTAACTCATTAAGGTAGTGTCCAGTCCAAGACCATAAGCTAAAAGCCAACCAAGAACTCAAAACACCTCCAAAACCGAAGCTCAAGTTGCTGTCAAAAACAGAAAATACAGCAACAACAGCTTGCTCGTTTGTGGAGAAAACTCTGAAAATAATGGCCATGGGCTTGAACCACCACCCAAGGACTCTTACCAACATCCTAAGTCATGGCTTGGACCATGGCTAAGAGCTAAAAGTCAATCACAAATCAAGCCACTACCTAAGACACTCACAGCTCCCACCCGAGAGCACCCTTTGGGGTGTAGTGTGATGTAATGAAACATTTGATTGTCTTGTGTCGTTCCAGTGGCCATTTAATCAATCGTGGCTCGATCTAGACATGATGGAGTGTTGTATGAACCATGGCTATGGGCTAGGAGCCAACCATAATCCAATCCACACCCCAAAACCGAAACACACTCACACAGGAAATGGAAAAACCGAAATATGTTCTTGTGTTGTTGCTTAAAAGTTTTGAGGGAACCATGAACCAAAACTTAAAAGGACACCTTGGTCACGTCTTAGACATGTTAAGGGAGAGTTTTAACCATGGCTACAGCCCCTAGGACAGCTAGGACTTGAACAGCCCTTAAACAACTCAATGACAGAAAATCGTGACCCAATCTGTGGCTTGTGGGAAAACCTTTGTTGTCATGCTTTTGTTTGAAAGGTTTGGACCAAAATCAGTGAAACAATAACACCCTAACACACTCTAAAACATTCTTAGAAGCAGCCATGAAGGCCTGGAATCGAGCAACTCCCTGAAACAATATAAACATGTAAAACCGTGAAGTACAAAGCAAAAGAGCCGAGAATGCTGTACAGAATTTATTTCGAATATGTTGCTGATGTATTTCGTTTTTCTCATAAATCTTGATCACATACTGATTTAAATTTCTATTATGACTTGATTGAAGAGCAAAGAACTAATATATACATGCCTGGATTTTGTTTTGACAAAAACAAATCAAAACGACAATACGACGCGACGGAACCGAGTTGGATTTCTCCTCTTGTTCTCCTGCTGTTTTGCTCGTACTTTCACGATTCTTAGCTGCTGGTTTCTGCTAATTTTTGAAGGTGAGGTTGTGGGTAATGTAAGTGATGAAGATGAATACTATAATAGGTGTTAAAGGTGCCATTATAAGCCTTTAGTTTGGGAGTTACAAGTCAAGAATTGAATGGGTTTGAAATGATTCTCCTCCCCCTTGCTGCCGTTGCTTTTCCCTCATATCCTACTACATTTACATGGTTTTGTTGTTTAATAGGTTGAGTAAGAATGGGGTATGTTATTGCATTTAAATTTTACTACCCATTAGAGAGTTAAAAATGAGAAATGAATACCCCATGAATTTTAATTAGGAATGGTTTGAATGGAGAGTTATCAACTTTTCAATTATTTTAAATGTTGGACCCAAAATTATGATTACTAATTTGCATGGTATTTTATTGTTTAAATCTTGTATTTTAATTGCTTAAAGTTTAGCACCCTCATTATATATTTTAGTGAATTTACACATTAAATTTAGGATAGATTGTTGCATGGCATTCATGATCTCAAACTTTAATATTCAAATGCTATGATTAATTTCTTGAATATATTATACTAATTCATCCCCATATGTTTACATATTTTAATTTAAGCTTTAATTAAATATTAACCTAAAGAACATATTTATCAATTTAGCTCTAATTAATTTATTAAATCCCAAAGACATTCTTTTTCTTTAAATTAAATCATTCTTTGACTTAAATTAAGAATAGGAATATTTTTCTTATTATTAATCTTATCTCTAATCTCCAAACTCCGGTCCGGTCTCGCGTATTTACCCTAAAAAGATAAAACTAAACATCTTCTTTTAAAATAAATAAAACACTTCATATTTTCTTAACATTTCAATTTTAATTTAAATAATAGAAATTATGCATGGCCTATACGTAATTTGATTTTCGGGTTCTACACCTAGCATTGCTAGGACTCTTCCCTAGGCCCCTCACAAACCATTGCCAAGCCCTGGTCCCAACCAAAGCCATGCCCAGCCACCAACCCATAAAAACGAACCCCCTCAATTCCAAGATAGCAAGTTGGTTCATCTCGTTTTCTATTCAGGTTGTGCGATGTTTGTGGTGATTCTTATGCCTGTAAAACTTGTGTAAATCCTCCTTGACCATATCCTAATCATGGCAGCCCCTTTAACAACATAATAAACATGGTTTTGGAAGAAAATACAAGCTTTAAGAATTTCACAAGATGTATATACGAAAATATGGCATGATGCACTTGATTTTTCTATTCTTATGTGCAGTATGTGCGTGCGTTTCTAGGATATTAGAACGTGTGTAAACCTTCCCTTCTCAATCTACCAGCCCGTGGACTGGCCCCTTACCAAGCCCCAGCCAAGCCAAGCCTTTAATAACCTTAAACCGAAACCTCATCCCACCATGACAGCAACTTTCTACCAACCTATTCTTATTCGTGTGCAGTGATTTGGATGTGTCTAAGACCCTTTAAATCGTGTAAACTTGCCCTCTTTTTAATCCTATACATGGCAGCCCCTTCATGCACACTTGTATCATGATTTTGGATCAAAACAACATGCTTTAAAATTCATGTTTGAATAAAAACAAAAATACATCCAGGTGCAACTTAGTTTTCATGCAATCAAATTTTAAATAATTAATATGGTGTGAATGATGAGTAGAAGGAAGAATATGGCGTGCTTTTGTGTATTAAACCCTCGAAATAACGTTGACGAATTGACGAACGATGGCGCGAAGATGATGGCTTGAAGACCCTTGAAATTTTTGAACCTTTCCTATCAAATTGTGAGGTGTTGTGCCGTGTAAAAATTTGGAGGAAAAGAATTTTGAATTTGTTGGGGAAGGGGGCGTGTAGTTGTAGGTTTAATGGGGAGTTTAAACATATTTTATAGTTAATTAATCCTTAATTAAGCTTAGGCCGATTAAGAAGTTAATTAGGTCCAATTAAGCTCATTAGTGATTAATTAAAATATTAAAAATAATTTTGCTTAAATAAGTTTGTGAATTTATTAGTTGGGTTGCCAAAACGTTCGTATTTTTGTTGAAAATCCAACACCGATAAAAATTACGTCCCGACGTATAAATTCACCTCAAAACCCCATATTTTCAAAAATAAGAAAAAGCATCACCCTTAATTAAAATTAAAAAAAACATTTATTTAATAAAAACATTTCTTATTTTTCAGCCATCGGTCTCCATTCCTCGACCGCAACTCTAATATCCTTTAAAAAATATATTTTAATGCAACCATTTAGAAAAATATATTTTATACATGACAATATGCACAACATAATTAATTATACAATTAAAACAATTAATTGAAATACACAAAAAATTTAATAATTTGTATGCATGTGGTTCGCGTGGACCCTTAAATTTTCGGGACGTTACATCTTCTACATTACCTCTAGGTATTTTGATTGACCTATCCGCCAGTATGATAGGATCGATTAACGTATCAAGAGTGTTTAGAAGGGGGGGTTGAATAAACACTCACAATTAAAATGAATCTTTTCAAATTTTGAATTCAGTTTGGTGACAAACTGATTCTCGGAATCTTGTTGGTCAATGACAATCAGTTAAACTAAGAGTAGTTGCGGAAAATAACTGACTGAAAGATAGAATACAAAACTGAAATAAAGTACGCAATGATTGTTTCTGGATATTCGGAGATTTCAATCACTCCTACGTCACCCCTTCTATCTCAAGGATAGGATTTCCACTAAAAGACTTTAATCGAATACAAGACTTGTACTGACCCACTTCAGTTTGGATTTAACACTGCCAAAGCTGAAACTCTTAGCATACAACAGCTTTTATCAGTTCGTGACTGATCTTAGCACAACTGATATATTCTTGATTGAATTACAAAGTGCTAACACGCTCAAAGAGTAGCTTTAGATGCTACTGATATGTCTGATATACGTGAGCTATGAATTGTTATTTTAGCAGCGTGATTGATAGTTCTTCTTCTCAGCTGCTTTGTTCATTTATTTATATATTTCCTTTCCCACGGTAACTTGAGATGAATTTGAATCTTTGTATCCATTGATTTTTTACTTGATTATTCCTTGGATATTGTTTCCTTCATTTATTGTGATGCGGCGTCTTAACTGCTTTCTCCGAAATGCGTTGTTCTAAGCTGTATTGATTTAAGTGCGGCGTTGCAATCTTCTATGTCTCTTTGTCGGTTGATCGTTCTTTCCCGAGACATGTTCAGTTGAAGGGTGCTTTAGCATAAATCAGTTTCCAACTGATCAGTTAACTGATTTAAGTTATTAAGTCCAGTTGTTGAATATACTTGTGTGTATCAGTTGGTTGATCAGTTTGTCAAACTCCAGAATCCAGAATTTGGTTTTCAACAATTTCCCCCTTTATGGTGTTTGACAAAACTCAGCAAATAATAATAACTGAATTCTTTTATAGATAAAATAAGAGATTGATCATCTGAATCATATATGTAGATAAAATAAGAGATTCAACCGAATCATGTACTTCATGAGTACAGAAATGGCTACTTCTGAAAAGAGGATTTCTTCTGCTGTTCTAGCATTTCTTTGATTTCTTCCCCCTTTTTGTCAAACAGAGCCACCTTCTCAGATAGTCTTCGAACGTCAATGGAAAGAATTTTGACATCTGAGGAGATACTTGAGGCAGTAGATTGGAAAAGAGTCTGCATCAAATCTAGTTTATTTGAAACAGAAGATTCTAGTCGCTCAACTCTTTGACTGATGACATCCTGAGTTGTCTAGAGACTTTGAGCTAGACTTTTTTTATTCTTCAACTCAAGCACAGTCCGAGTAAGAGACTCCATGTTTGCTTGAATAGCTTTCAGTTTTGCTAAATCAAATTGAGTTGAAGAATCCAATTTGACAATATGAGATAATTGTGTGGCTTGAATTTTTTTTATTTCAGTAATCATCTGCTGCATATTGTGCTTCATGTTCTGAATTTCTTCAAGGAATAAATCCATGTCGGAGGAAGGAGGAGGAGAGGCTTGTTCAGACGTCCCTGGTTCTTGTTCTCTGGAGAGTTGATCAAATATCACCAAAGTTCTTTCAGATACCTCTGGAACCTCTTGTGTAAGCTCAGGCGCATCCTCCATTTGTACTTCTTGTAACTCAATTCGTTTGGGGGTTAGTTGGATCTTTGCTAGAAAATGTGGGTCAAAATTTTGCTTTTAACATTAAATCAAATGTATACATGAAGCATGGAACTATTCTTTATTCGATTAAACAAACATAATGTACATACAAGTCTGTTTTAGTACAATCATATACTAGTGTTCAGAAAATACAGTACACGTCAAGTACAAAACGACTAGTAATCTGCTATGCCCGAAATCACCACAATATCTTGATCTCTCATCTTGCTCGCGACCCTGATCCTGTCCCACCTGTTCTCATGTACACATACAGACACAACAACAGCCGGATACTACGGTGAGAACAAATCCCAGTATAAAACATGTATACATGCATGTCATGCAAGTAAATACAAAATCATAACACATAAATCAGTAATTATGACACACTAGTGAATACAGATAAAACTCTTCAACTCTTATTCTTTGACTCGACTCATATCTAAGTCTAGGGATCCCGGTGTGAATAAGACGTAACAAGTCTCCCACCTACTCTCCCAATCGGGGTGGCGGTACGTCTTATTCCTAGACTTCGGTCATATCTGTATCGAATGTCTACAATCGGAGATGATCTGCTCCTATGCGTCGATACACCGAACGTCTATTTTGACAATCTGTCAATGACTCCTATCTCAAAGGCTTGAATATAAATCTATAAAAAAGACATAATCATAATCAAACATAATTAAGAATCTAGTATGTGCTTTTGGGAAACTCGTATCCAGTCTGAATCGAGTCATGTCTTCCCGTGCTCACATGAATTATACCTTTCGTTGTCGTAGTCTTTGTCGTAGTAGAAATCTCGATGTCTAATCTGTCAGTATTCACTCTGAAATAATATATTCAAGATGCATTCTATCACTTTCTAACTCAACTCAACACATATATAAATCACTAATCAATCTCGATACGATTCGACGGCATAACGGCTTAATCTTGCGATACCAATCAACTCAACATTAACCCAATCTCAACAAAGTATAACCAATACCATATCATCACAATTCTAATTCCAGCATGTCAAAATCTATTCAATTCAATCAATATATGCTGAAATTCATAACAAATGCATACGGTACCATTTCTTCGATCTAGTTTCAATTATACGCTCTCTGATATCACAAGAACACATAATCTAGTGTAATTCACAATTTCCCCAACATCAATATCTCAAATCATGTAGGAAATGAATGAAACTTACATCCCCTTGAAGCCTTTGATGAGAGGAGCACGGAAATGAATTCGGATCGAAATTCGGGTGGTTAGATCTTGTACAAGCTAAGTTCTAAGAGCATTTTTGGGACTTCCATGGAGGTGCTCTCGATTTCCATCTGCTGAAGGAGTGAAGAAATGAAGACTCAGCACATATATTGCATGGCAAAGACACTTGGCTTATTTTTCATTCTGCACGTCTCGCGCATATGCGCGACCTCAACCGGCGCATATGCGCGAGACCTTCGGTCTCGGCATTTTGGTTGTTCTGCTGCTCGCGCATATGCGCGCACTCTTCTCGCGCATATGCGCGAGACCTACGGTCTCCGCATAATTCAATTCCAGCAACTCGCGCATATGCGCGTCGCTTCTCGCGCATATGCGCGAGGCCTTCGACCTCGGCACATGGAACTCGCGCATATGCGCGCCTCTCTGCCGCGCATGTGCGCGATACCTACGGGATTTCAACTTAGGCTAACTCGTGCATGTCCCATTCTGATCGCGACTTGATCCATCTATAAGCGCTACACGTGATAATCATTAATCTCAAATTATCAACATAAAATTCTCGGGCATTACAGNTTTGGTTGTTCTGCTGCTCGCGCATATGCGCGCACTATTCTCGCGCATATGCGCGAGACCTACGGTCTCCGCATAATTCAATTCCAGCAACTCGCGCATATGCGCGTCGCTTCTCGCGCATATGCGCGAGGCCTTCGACCTCGGCACATAGAACTCGTGCATATGCGCGCCTCTTTGCCACGCATGTGCGCGATACTTATGGGATTTCAACTTAGGCTAACTCGTGCATGTCCCATTCTAATCGCGACTTCATCCATCCATAAGCGCTACACGTGATAATCATTAATCTCAAATTATCAACATAAAATTCTCGGGCATTACAATTCTCCCCCTCTAAGATATGATTTCGTCCCCGAAATCTCAGGCAATCAATCAAAGCAGGTATAAAAGCAAGATAATGAAGACTGAATAAATACTCACATCATACAAATAGTTCTGGATATTTCTGTCTCATCTCTGATTCTGTTTCCCAAGTCGCTTCTTCAATACCGTGAGGATTCCACTGAATCTTCACAAGTGGAATGGTTTTCGTTCTGAGCTGTTTCTCTTTACGATCGAGAATCTGTATCGGCTTTTCGAGGTAACTCAAAGTCTGATCTAACTCTGCTTCTTCAGGTTGAATAACATGAGAACTATCTGGCATATATCTACGCAACATCGAGACATGAAAGACGTCATGTATCCCTGATAGAGAAGGAGGAAGAGCAAGTCGATATGCTCGATCGCCAATCTTTTCAAGAATCTCGTACGGACCGACGTATCGAGGAGACAACTTTCCACG
>NC_133318.1:7770400-7817802 GCF_012295235.1 Primulina huaijiensis | reverse complement strand
GTGAATATCTCCGGATTCAGGCCATTGATAAACTGATCCGCAACGGCCTCGTCATTCCCAGCAACGTGGGGAGCAAATCGGAGTAATGTGGAGAACTTAGCGACATATTCTTCGATGTTCAGCTGTCCCTGTCTCAGGTTGGCAAATTCAGCACCTTTGTCTTTTCGGTAGGAGACGGGAAAGAATCGCTGATAAAACTCTGTCTTGAACACCTTCCAAGTGACCTCTGCACCACGATGCTCCAAGGCCCTCTTTGTGGTAATCCACCAGTTCTTGGCAACCTCTTGCAGTTGGTGCCCAATAAGTTTAACTCGTCGCTCGTCGGTGTAATCAAGAGATTCAAATAACATTTCGATGTCATCGAGCCAACTTTCACATTCAACTGAATTTTCTGTGCCCTTCAGTGTCGGTGGTCGGAACGACTGAAACCGCTTTAACAACGTCTCCATCGGTGTAGCGGTCACATCTATCGGATCATTGGAGGTACTGCCCTGTTCTGGTGCCCGACCTGCTACTGGTTGCGGTACTCGCCGAGGAGGCATATCTGATTATCAAACGGATTAGTATACAGTCTATACAATCTGTCTCAGTCCTCCTCTGATCATATACCTCTGATCCAGAATTGGTTCTGATTCTGTCTTGGCAAGTAGATGCTGAAATCAACTCAGATAACAATACAACAGATAATAGTGAAAGCAATAAATCATGACGTGTGCTAGCATGATATAAGCAAGGAAGACGACTCGATCTACCCCGCTCACTCTCTTCTATCTCAGTCTATACAGAACCTATGGCTCTGATACCACCTGTTGTGGGGACCCGGGCTCTAACTCAATTCGTTTGGGGGTTAGTTGGATCTTTGCTAGAAAATGTGGGTCAAAATTTTGCTTTTAACATTAAATCAAATGTATACATGAAGCATGGAACTATTCTTTATTCGATTAAACAAACATAATGTACATACAAGTCTGTTTTAGTACAATCATATACTAGTGTTCAGAAAATCCAGTACACGTCAAGTACAAAACGACTAGTAATCTGCTATGCTCGAAATCACCACAATATCTTGATCTCTCATCTTGCTCGCGACCCTGATCCTGNAGTGTCTACAATCGGAGGAAATCTGCTCCTATGCGTCGATACCACCGAACATCTAGAAATTTTGGCAACTCTGCCAATGACTCTCCTATCTCAATGCTTGTATACAAATCAATAAAAACAAACAAGCATAGCAATGTATAGCAATCTAGTATGTGATTTTGGGAAACTCGAATCAAGTCTAACTCGAGTTGTATCTTCCCGAATCAACATGAATTATACCTTTCGTTGTCGTAGTCTTTGTCGTAGTAGAAATCTCGATGTCGAATCTGTCAGTATTCACTCTGAAATAATACATTCAAGATGCATTCTATCACTTTCTAACTCAACTCAACACATATATAAATCACTAATCAATCTCGATACGATTCGACGGCATAACGGCTTAATCTTGCGATACCAATCAACTCAACAATAACCCAATCTCAACAATGCATAACCAATACCATATCATCACAATTCTAATTCCAGCATGTCAAAATCTATTCAATTCAATCAATATATGCTGAAATTCATAACAAATGCATACGGTACCATTTCTTCGATCCAGTTTCAATTATACGCTCTCCGATATCACAAGAACACATAATCTAGTGTAATTCACAATTTCCCCAACATCAATATCTCAAATCATGTAGGAAATGAATGAAACTTACATCCCCTTGAAGCCTTTGATGAGAGGAGCACGGAAATGAATTCGGATCGAAATTCGGGTGGTTAGATCTTGTACAAGCTAAGTTCTAAGAGCATTTTTGGGACTTCCATGGAGGTGCTCTCGATTTCCATCTGCTGAAAGAGTGAAGAAATGAAGACTCAGCACATATACTGCATGTCAAAGACACATGGCTTATTTTTCATTCTGCACGTCTCGCGCATATGCGCGACCTCAACTGGCGCATATGCGCGAGACCTTCGGTCTCGGCATTTTGGTTGTTCTGCTGCTCGCGCATATGCGAGAGACCTACGGTCTCCGCATAATTCAATTCCAGCAACTCGCGCATATGCGCGTCGCTTCTCGCGCATATGCGCGAGGCCTTCGACCTCGGCACATAGAACTCGTGCATATGCGCGCCTCTTTGCCGCGCATGTGCGCGATACTTACGGGATTTCAACTTAGGCTAACTCGTGCATGTCCCATTCTAATCGCGACTTCATCCATCCATAAGCGCTACACGTGATAATCATTAATCTCAAATTATCAACATAAAATTCTCGGGCTTTACAGTTGTGTTTCAGTCGATGGATCAGTGACTGATTGTTCTGGCTGTTGGTTAACTGAGTCTTTCTGCAGAGAATCAGGCAACTGAGTTTCCTCAGTGACATCATTGACTTCAGTTCGCTCATCATGTGATTGAATGAGCACATCAGTTCGATCCTCTTGTTCAGCAGATACAAGGAAAGGAGATGTAACAAGTGCTTGATCCGTTGTGATATCAACTGATTCTGTTGAAGCTGCATTGGTTTGGAGTTTTTTCACTACTAGCTGAATGATCTCATCAACATTTGCAAGTGTCAAGTCAGCTTCTGAATATATTTGATGATCAGCAGCAGTATTTTGAGGCACATTCTGAACTGGCTCGTCAGTTGTAGCAGCTTGTTCAGGAGATGGTTCACGGTGCCGAAAAGGTGAATCAGCTTCTTCATCTTCTGAAGTGCCTTCATGAATAACAAGTTCCTGATCCGTCTCCCAAAATTTTATTCGGGATTGCAGAGTTAATAGATCAGTTTCTAGCTGAGTGATCACAGCTCGATCATTGTATGCAATTGGACTTGTGGGAATATAGTTGGCTTTCAATTTTTCGATCAGTTGGTCCAACTTTTTAGCTCGGACTTGATCAAAGAAGTAGTTCTTGCGCTCCAAGGCCTGAGTTATTGTTGCAGCCTTGACCACTCTCAGAACAGTTGTCTCCAATTTGATAAATGTGTTCAGCTTGGACTTCTTCTTCAGCTGCTTGGCAAAAGTATGTGTTCTAAACTTCGTCCAAGCTTCAAAAATGTTCATTTTTGATGCAGCAAAGGCATTGACCTGTTCCCATATGAGGTCAATATGAGTTTGAATAGCATTTGAGGGCCTTGGTTCTTTGATCATCTTGCCCTTTCCTTTCTCATCAGTAAGAATATGTGGAATGTTTAGTCCAGAGTGAGTAGAGTCCACTCTTTCCTTAATATCAATTCCCTTAGATCGAGCAGGAGCAAGAATTGAAGGTCGTTTGATTTGAGTCAAGGGAGCTGAAGCTTTTGCTTATTTTTTCTCCTTATCAGCAGGAATTGCTGTAAAGGGAACAGCCTAAATAGGCTGTTGAGTATCTGAAGCCTTTGGTTTCTCAAGAACAGCTGTCAGCGAAGCCACTGGCTTTGTTTTCTGAGTCCTTTGCTTCTTGGTGATCAACTAAAAAGGTGTTTCCTCAGAATCTGATCAACTGACAATCAGTTTCCTCTTGGTAGATTTCAGTTGGGCCTGAGACCTAGCCGTTCTAACTGATTTGGGAGCAGCCTGCTGCGTCCCAATCTCTTTCTTGATCTTCACGAATTGATCAGGAGACAGTTCCAGTTTGTTTTTTGGTGGCAATATGTTCTTGGCAGAGAATACCTTAAACTTGGATAGCTTTTCGGCATTTTCAGCCACTAAACCTTTTGTTTTCAGTAGATAACTGATTTGAACTGCATAACCTCTGGACTGCTTGGTAGATTGAAGCATATTTCGCAAAATTCTGAAAATAATATGCCTCCAGTTCATTTTCTTCTCTGCCATTATCAAGGTCATGGCTTGAAATTTTTCAAGAGTAAGGGCTGCAAATGAACCAGCCTTAGCTAGAATGCCCTTGGCAACAATATCAGCCAGCAATTGAATTTCTAGATTCAGTTCTTTCTTAGGATCGGAGACTTTGATTTTCCGTCCATCAGCAGATAACAGAGATTGCTTTTCTTCAATATCAGCAGTTTGTAACTCAGAGAAGCTGATAATTCCTTCAGTTGGTAGAGAGAAGATTTCCCCGAAAGTTTCTTCAGATATGATCATTAGCTGATTATTGATAGTAATAGAGATATTTCCATCAATATTAACAAAACCCTTTGTATAGAAATCATTGATTTTCTTTGGGTAGATGGTTTGTGAAGATTGCCCTAGAAACGTCTTCAGCCCAGCTGATTCTAGTTTCAGAAAAACATTCTTCACCTCAACCTCAGTTACTGATAAAACTGAATCGAAATCAATGGCCATAGCATTTAGAACGTGCACGGGGATTTGGTTTGCCATTTCAAATAATGAATAAACCTGTAATTTTCAAGAAATAATCTTTGAGAAGGTATTTGCTCTGAGAAAATCTTTGTGCGTGTAAAAGAGAGAACTGAATCGAGGCGGGGAGAAATACACATGTGTGTGACTGTTCATTCAAATTTTTGGACACGTGTCAGCCCATTTTTTTTTAAAGTAAAAACGTGTGTACGTGTGCAAGAGTCGTGTATATAAGATTAATGGCCCAAGTGGGTCCACGTAGTAAAATTATATTTTTTATAATATCAGTCACATCACTTTGATTTGGGATATAATCATTCTTAATTAGTTAACGTATGTGAGAAGATTTGTAAAATAACCAACTGAACGATCAGTTGTGAAATTGATCCGTTTCAGTTAAAAATTTACAAACAATTGTCTTCTCAGTTAACCTCTTAAAAACTAATATTCCCCCTTAATGGGTGCGTAAAATAATTAAAAATGACGATAAAAATAAGTTTAAAGTTTAAGGAATTTATTGTTTGCTGGAACGTGCACGGCCCTTTAACTTCCATAACACTCGGCTATAAATAGAAGTAACACAGTTAGTTTCAGTCATATTAATGAAATATTTAAGATAAAAGAAATGGCTGGTGCGAGTAGCTCGAGTGCTTCGCCGTTTTCTCTGGAGGCCAGGAAGGCTGAGATAGAAGATGAAGTCTTCTATGAGAATCTTCAGTACTGGGAGAAGTTACAAGAACTTGAGTTCTTGTATAACACTGGAGAGGCTACCACTCCTGAATGGGTGGCAGAGCTGAAGAAGGTGCGGGAGCACTTGCACATAACTGAGTGGATTGACGTCTTTAAGGATGGTCATAGTCATCAGCTGATGCTCCAGAAGGAATTGAAGATCATGAGGCGCATAGCTTATTCACACAGCTTTGCCAAGACGTCCACTCCACCTTTATCCACTTGGTTGAAGATGTGGATATTTGATGTAGAGGAAAAATATTATGCTGTAATGCGAGCTCATGTTTATGCTTGAATAAAATATTTATCTGAGTTAATTTTGTCTTTTTCTTTCCTGCAAATTGGCAGTTTCATTAGTTGTTGTAAATGAATTACTAACTGAACAAATGAACTGTTAAAGAACTAATATTAGTTGACTATAAACTGCAATCAGTTAAGATTTAAAAACCAGACTGATATCAGTTGAAAAATTGAATCAACTGGTAATTAACAAACTGATATCAAATAAGCAACTGATAGATAAGAATCCTGGGTAATTGAGAAAAAGCTTTGTTGGCTTGAGACTCTTCAACTTCTTTGACATTAAATGTCACCTGTCTATAAATAAGATAATAGCAGTGAGTTGTGAGATAATATCATTTAAACATGGCAGATTCAGATATTTCTGATGCTTGTAGTAGTACGCATGTTCACGTTACTGAAGAAACAAGTGCTTATTTAGAAGAGTTGAAGAAGAAGATGGAAGAATATGTCTTAAAAAAGGTGATGTCAACATGGTTCAAAATTCATGAGTTGCAGAGAATAAGTAGTAGTGGTGCGACTCTTTTTCGAGTTCAAGCAGCAACAGCCAGAAGATACTTGGAACGATTTCAAGTCAGACATGTTACAGAGCTTGTCGATGACAAGGTTCTATTACAAGCAATGTTGTGGAAGGAGTGACATATGATTAAGAAGATTTCTATAACTAAATCATTCTCTAGAATCCGAATTTATGAATTGAACAATTTTATTACAGAATGGCAGGATTCAGTTGGTTCTGAATTGTCTACTGTAAGATGGAATCGTTTTTATTCTTAATAACATATCATTTTCAGTTTATTGTTGTGTCCTTATTTTCTGCAGACAATTTCATTAGTAAAGTAGGATTAACAATTTTCTTATTATAAATCAATTAAACCAAGAATATTGCGAAAGTAAGAAAACTTAGTCTCGGGTAATGGTTTGGTGAAGATGTCAGCTGCTTGTTGCTCAGTTGATATATACTCCAGTCGAATGTCCTTCTTCAAAGCATGATCTCTAATGAAGTGGTGTCTGACATCTATATGCTTTGTCCTTGAGTGAAGAACTGGATTATAGGTAATGGCAATTGTGCTCGTATTGTCACAAAATATGGGCGATTCATTTGTAATTACTCCATAATCTCTCAGTTGTTGCTGGATCCAGATCAGTTGTGCACAGCAACTACCAGCAGCTAGATATTCTGCTTCAGTTGTTGAGGTAGCTATAGATGTCTGCTTCTTGCTGAACCAAGAAATCAGTCGGTCTCCAAGAAACTGACATGATCCACTTGTGCTTTTACGATCTAGCTTACATCCTGCATAATCTGCATCTGAATATCCAACTAAATTGAAAGAAGAATCTTTAGGATACCATAATCCGACATTTTGTGTGCCCTTAAGATATTTCAAAATTCTTTTGGCAGCTGAGAAATGTGATTGCTTAGGATTTGCTTGAAATCTGGCACACATACAAACTGCAAAAACAATATCAGGACGACTAGCAGTTAGGTATAATAATGAACCTATTAAACCTCGGTACAGCGTCGCCTCAACTGATATTCCCCCTTGATCAGTGTCCATTTTAACTGATGAGCTCATGGGAGTGGTTGCAGCTGAACATGATTCCATTCCAAATTTCTTTAGCAATTCCTTTGTATATTTAGTCTGACTGATGAATATACCAGTCTCCAGTTGCTTCACTTGCAGTCCAAGAAAGAATGTCAGTTCACCCATCATGCTCATTTCAAACTTGTCCTGCATTAACTTAGCAAACTTTTCGCACAATTTGGGTTTAGTTGACCCAAATATAATGTCATCAACATAAATTTGAACAAGTAAGATATGATTATTTTTAGAAAATTTAAACAAAGTCTTATCAACTGATCCTACGGAAAAATCATGATCAGTTAGAAATTTTGAAAGGGTTTCATACCAAGCTCTGGGAGCTTGTTTAAGACCATACAGGGCTTTGTTCAAATGATAAACATAATCAGGTAAACTATGATTTACAAAACCTGGAGGTTGTTCAACATATACTTCTTCCTGCAGCTGACCATTTAAGAAAGCACTCTTCACATCCATCTGGTATACTTTGAAGTTCTTGTGTGATGCATAAGCAAGAAAGATTCTTATTGCCTCCAGTCTTGCAACTGGTGCATAAGTTTCATCATAGTCAATTCCTTCTTCTTGCCTATATCCTTGTGCCACAAGTCTTGCTTTGTTGCGTACAACTGAGCCGTCTTCATTCAGTTTGTTCCTGTACACCCATTTTGTACCTATAATAGTTTTTGAAATTGGTCTTGGAACTAAGTTCCAGACATTGTTATGAGTGAACTGATTTAGCTCTTCTTGCATTGCATTTACAAATTTAGGATCAGCAAGAGCTTCATCAGTTTTCTTCGGTTCTACTTATGAAACAAAAGCTGAATGGATAAATAAATTTAGCATTTGATTTCGAGTTCTTACTGGATCTTATGGCTTTCCTATTACCAGTTCAGGTGGGTGTGATTTTTTCCATCTGTACTCAGTATTTGTTGTATCAACAATTTCTTCAGTTGGTAACTGAACACAATTTTCAGTCTCAGTTGGTGCTTCGTCAACTGGTATTTGAGTGTTATCATTATGCTCTATCAACTGATCATCAGCAACGACTTTATTTACATCTGATTGGTCCAGTACTTCTGGTTCAGGTGTTTGAAATCTGTTTTGATTGCTGTGACTTTCATTTTTGCTATCATCTTCCACACTGATATCTATAAATCGATCAGCTAGCTCAACTTGATCAGTTGGTTTATCAGTTAGTTCAGTTTCATCGAAATCAACATGAGCTGATTCTTCAACATTTAGGGTTTTCTTGTTGAAGACTCTATAAGCTATACTAACTGATGAGTATCCAAGAAATATTCCCTCTGCAGATTTAGCATCAAACGCTTTTAAATAATTTTTACCATTATCAAGGATAAAACATCTGCAGCCGAATATTTTGAAATAAGTAATTATACTTTTTCTTCCATGCCAGATCTCATATGGTGTTTTCATATGATTCTTATTAATCATTGATCTGTTCTGAGTATAACACGCAGTGTTTACTGCCTCTGCCCAAAACCTTTGAGAAATACCAGAATCAGCAAGCATTGTTCTAGCAGCTTCTTTAAGGGTCCGATTTCTTCTCTCAGCTACACCATTTTGCTGAGGAGTTCTGGCTGCTGAGAGCTCATGCTTAATTCCAGCATTTTCTAGAAAATTTGAAAGAGTTTGATTGATGAATTCAGTTCCTCGATCAGATCTGATTCGATCAATTCCAACTGATTTTTCATTTAAAAGTCTTTTGAAGAGCTTTATCAGTTGTGAAGCAGTATGGTCCTTAGATTTGAGAAAAATAACCCAAGTAAATCTTGAAAAGTCATCTACGACCACCAAGGTGTATTTCATTTCCCCTAAGCTCATGACTGGTATAGGACCAAAAAGATCCATGTGCAACAGTTCTAAGCATCGGGATGAAGATTTACAACCCTTGTTTTTAAAAGAGGATCGTACTTGTTTACCATACTGACATGCTGAGCAAAGTTTTTCTTTTGAAAAATCTATTTTGGGCAAACCAGTTACAAGTTCATGTTTACTCAGATAGGCAATGGTTTTAAAGTTTAAATGATTTAGTCTCTTATGCCACAACCAGTTTTTAGATGACTTGGAAGCAATAAAACAAACTGGTGCATAAGTTTGATCATTCCAACTGACTTTATATGTGTTTCCACAACGTTTGCCAGTTGTATGATTTCATGAGTTGAAGTTTTGACTGAACATGAATTTTTGTCAAATTGTACTGAGAATCCACTGTCGCATAACTGAGTGGTACTAATCAAGTTATACTTCAGGTTTTCTACTAATAGAACATCTTTAAAAATAAAGTTACCATGGATAAGCTTACACTTACCCACAGTTCTACCTTTGGAATTGTCCCCGAAACTGATGTTTGGACCACTGTATTTGGTCAGTTGAGATAGCACAGTCCTATCATGTGTCGTGAACATCCACTGTCCAAATACCATATTGAGTTCTTGTTTGTACCTGTTATCTGCAATCACACAAATAATAAAACTTGGTACCCATACTTATTTGGGTCCTAAGCTGATTAGTCCCTTAGGAACCCACACTTGGATTAGTCTATCAGACTTTCCAGTAGTTGTATTCCAAATTGTTTTTCTCGGCTTTTGTGTGCATGGTGTGTAGTGGATTGATGATACATTATGTATTTTAGGTTTATTCAGCTGATTGTTTAGTCTGTATCTCTTCTTAACTGGCTTGCAGTTATAGTAATTGAAGTAGCTATTTGAATAGTTTTTGTGAAACCTCTTTGATGACTGACTTTGTGAACCAGTTGAGGATTTTTTACTATAACCAATCCCATATCTTCTAGCCTTGTTCATATTTACAGTAGGTTGCTCAATCAGCTTACTAGGCTCAATTTGTTATTGTACAAAGCGAATATATTTTCCTTTGTCTATTTTTAGATTTGGTTGAGTGTCATTTGGACACATTTCTCCTTGAGTGTTGAACACTAAACAAGTTTTATCAGAAACTGATTTTTGTGAATTCTGTATTTCATTTAGTGCAGTAGATTACTTGTTCCAAGATTGAATGAGATCAGTCTGTTTTGAGTTTTCAAGAATCAACTTTTGGATTAATAACTGATCTTTGTTTCTTTCTGCTTTTAACTCAGCAATTTCCCTTTTCAGACTCAACCCGTCAACTGATTCATCAGTTTTGGTTTTATTGTCTATGGGATCAGTTTGCTTTGCTTTGATTTTTTCGAATAATGATGCAAGCTTTTGATATTCATTTACCATATCATGTAGTGTTAGAATGAGTTCTTCTCGTGTAAAAGTCAGTTGAGCTGAAATCAAATACATGTTGACTAGATGATTCTTCTTCTGCATCATTAGCCATCAAGCACTTGTCTTCCTCATCATCACTAGAGCTGCATGAGCTTTCTGGTTCTGACTCCTCACTGTCAGTTTCTGCCCATTTAGATTTGCTTTCTTCGGCTAAGAGTACCTCATGTTTCTTTCTGAAGGACTTCTTATCATCCTTGGGTTTTCTTTTGTTCTCATATGATTTCTTTCTTCTATCAGTTGAGCCTTGACTGTCCTTCTTGGGTTTAGGACAGTCAGCAATGAAGTGACCTGATTTGCCACAATTGTAACAAGCATTTGTTTCATCTTTGGAGTTGTTTCTTTGGTATGACTTCTGAAAGTTTCCTTGATTCTTTCTCATGAACCTTCCAAACTTTTTGATGAATAGTGACATAGCATCATTGCTTAACTGATCAGCAGATTTCTCAACTGAACTAGTTGGTTCTGTTCTGACAGCAGCTAGAGCAGTTGTGGCTGCTGGTGTGGATGGTTCTCCTTCTCTGGTTTGCAGTTCGAACTCATAAGCTTTAAGATCGGCAAATAGATCATGAAGTTCAATCTGATCCAGGTCTTTGGATTCTCTCATTGCCATAGTTTTGACATCCCATTCTTTGGGAAGACCTCTCATTACCTTCAGTGCAACCTCTTTGTTTGTATACACTTTTCCAAGTGCATTCAACTCATTGATGATACTGCTTACTCTTTCATCATACTCGTGCATTGATTCTCCTGCTTTCATTTTGATATTATCAAACTTCTGAACTGCAACTGAAAGTTTATTTTCCTTGGTTTGATCATTTCCTTCACAAATCTGGATCAGCTTTTCCCAAATTTCTTTGGCTGTCTTACACATCTTTCTTTTGCTGAAAGTTATTTTGTCCAGCGTCTTGTACAGAATGTCTTTTGCCACATTATCAAGATTGGCTTTTCTTTTATCTTCAGTTGTCCATTCTTCTCTGGGCTTTTCTATTCTTTGTGGTGCCCCTTCTGTTATGGCAACTGCTGTATTAGTTATCAGAATCTTCATGGGTCCATCAGTTATGACATACCACATATCATCATCTTGTGTAGCTAAATGAGCTTGCATTCTGATTTTCCAATCATCAAATTCTTCTCTGGAGAACATAGGGATTTTGTTGAATGAAGTCATGCTAGCAAGTTTATAGATGAAAAGTATTCAAGAACAAGATTCAACTGCTCTGATACCACTTGATAGGATCGATTAACGTATCAAGAGTGTTTAGAAGGGGGGTTGAATAAACACTCACAATTAAAATGAATCTTTTCGAATTTTGAATTCAGTTTGGTGACAAACAGATTCTCGGAATCTTGTTGGTCAATGACAATCAGTTAAACTAAGAGTAGTTGCGGAAAATAACTGACTGAAAAATAGAATACAAAACTGAAATAAAGTACGCAAGGATTGTTTCGGGATGTTCGGAGATTTCAATCACTCCTACGTCACCCCTTCTATCTCAAGGATAGGATTTCCACTAAAAGACTTTGATCGAATACAAGACTTGTACTGACCCACTTCAGTTTGGACTTAACACTGCCAAAACTGAAACTCTTAGCATACAACAGCTTTTATCAGTTCGTGACTGATCTTAGCACAACTGATATATTCTTGATTGAATTACAAAGTGCTAACACGCTCAAAGTGTAGCTTTAGATGCTACTGATATGTCTGATATACGTGAGCTGTGAATTGTGATTTTAGCAGCGTAACAGCAAGCTTCAATAATGTGTTGATAGTTCTTCTTCTCAGCTGCTTTGTTCACTTATTTATATGTTTCCTTTCCAACGGTAACTTGAGATGAATTTGAATCTTTGTATCCGTTGATTTTTTACTTGATTATTCCTTGGATATTGTTTCTTTCATTTATTGTGATGCGGCGTCTTAACTGCTTTCGCCGAAATGCGTTGTTCTAAGCTGTATTGATTTAAGTGCGGCGTTGCAATCTTCTATTTCTCTTTGTCGGTTGATCGTTCTTCCCCGAAACATGTTCAGTTGAAGGGTGCTTTAGCATAAATCAGTTTCCAACTGATCAGTTAGCTGATTTCAGTTATTAAGTCCAGTTGTTGAATGTACTTGCGCGTATCAGTTGGTTGATCAGTTTGTCAAACTCTAGAATCCAGAATTTTGTTTTCAACACAGTAAGATAGCAACAGAAGTGGGTTTTAATTCTCCTAAATTAAGTTTTTCATAAACTGAATAAGGAAGTAAATTCACACATGCTCCCAAATCTAACAAAGCTTTTTTAACTTCATTTTCTCCAATAATACTTGAAATTGTTGGACAACCAGGATCTTTATATTTTAAACTAGATTTATTTTGAAGAATAGAACTTACTTGTTCAGCCAAGAATGCTTTCTTCTTCACATGCAATTTTCTCTTCACAATACATAAGTCTTTTAAAAATTTTGCATATGAAGGTACTTGTTTAATAGCATCTAATAATGGAATATTTATCTTTACTTGTTTAAAAACTTCATAGATATCAGAATCATTGTTTTGTTTTTTATGATTTGTTAATGCATGAGAAAATGGTGTAGTTTTATTGGATTCATTTACTATTTCAGATGATTTATTATTCAACATATTATTTTTAGAATTTAAGGTATCATCATTCTCAAAAGTATCAAGATTATCATCCTTACTCTTCGAATTTAAATGATCCTTGTTTTCATTACTATATAGATCATTAACTATTTTACCACTTCTAAGGATAATAACAGATTTTATTTGATCAATTTTTTCATTTTTTAATTCTTGATTTTAATTTTTAGGATTAGATTGAAGTTGAGATGGAAATTTTCTTTTTTCATGAATATTAAGTGCAGATGCAAATTTCGCAAGAGTTTCTTTCAAATCACTCATTGATTGACTGTTTTGAATATTGATAGACTCTTGCTTTTGGATAAATGCATGAAATACATCTTCAAAGTTTTTTCTTGGAGGTGTAACATAAGGAATATAACCTTGATTATTTTAGTTATTTTGAAAATATTGTTGTGAGGGTTGTGTATTATTATCATTCCTCCAACTAAAATTAGGATGATTTTTCCATTCAGGATTATATGATGGTGAAAAAGGATCAAGTATTGATTTTTTATAATTTTTCACATAATTTGCTTGTTCATGGTGACATTCTTTAAATGAAGGTAATGCTGGACAATCTTTTGTAGCATGATCATGTGTATCGCATATATTACAAACAATTTCTTGAATACTTTTTAATTGACCACTCTTTTTCATTTTTAATGACTCAATGTTTCTTGCTAAAGATGCAAGTTTAGCTTGAATATCTGTATCATCTTTAAGATTATAAATACCACCCCCATTTGTTGAATTATTGAATTTAGTTGTTGGTGGTTCTATTGTGCCTATATTATCCCAATTTTGAGCATTTTCTGCTAATGAATCCAAATACTCCATAGCTTCATGGGGTTTTTATCTTCAAAAGTTTCATTACACATAAATTCTATCATTTGCCTATCTTTAGGTATTAGACCTTCATAAAAGTGAGAAACTATTCTCCATGTTTCAAAACCATGACGTTGGCATGTATTAAGTAATTCTTTATATCTATCACAACATTGATAAAATGTTTCTCCTTATTTTTGAGAAAAAGTAGAAATTTGTCTTTTAAAAGAGTTTGTTCTATGGGAAAGAAATTTTTTTTTGAGAAATTGTTTTTGCATTTCTTCCCATAATCTTATTGAACATGATCTCAAATTTTGTAGCAATGTTTTAGCTTTATCTTTTAAAAAAAAGGGAAAACCTTTAATCGAACTTTATCCATGCTACAA
Source organism: Primulina huaijiensis (assembly GCF_012295235.1). NCBI lineage: Eukaryota > Viridiplantae > Streptophyta > Magnoliopsida > Lamiales > Gesneriaceae > Primulina > Primulina huaijiensis. The sequence continues at coordinate 7,803,736 of NC_133318.1, read as the reverse complement.
TTTTTATCATTATAAGTGTTACAAAATTTCTCAAATTCTATATGATGTAAATATGGATTTTCAGAATCTAAGCCATGAAAATTTGGTGAACTTTGAATAATTTGAGGTTTAAAGTTGAAATTAGATGCATCAGGAGGAAAAACTAAACAACATGGGGCACTAGTTCTAATAGGGTTCATATGGTGCCTAAGTGTTCTTAATTGATCATGTTCTTGATTATTATTATTATTATTATTATTATTATTATTATTATTATTATTATCATTATTTTGATAATTTGAATTATCATCCCTGTTTAAATTATTTTCAGATACTCGAATAAGTCTACCACTTTTTTTTCGACTCCAAATACTCATACAAAAACAACACAATACTTATAAATAAAACATAATTAACAAATAAAAAATCAATTTATACCTCCCCGGAAACGGCGCCAAAAACTTGCTACTACTTAAATTATAATTCACCCAAGTGTAGGTTGTCTGCAAGTAATATATTTCTTAAGTACGAGATCGATCCATAGAGAGGTTATTTTAAGTTTAAATTTATTAATTTATAGATTATCAAATGCAAGAATGAAGTTTACAAATTATAAATATTGTCAAGGCTCGAGGATTTATTCTTGGTTTATTTAATATTGTTTAACTAAAAATAAAACAAAGAAAACCACCATAAATATTTGTTCCAAAAAAATTAAATATTTAAACACACACCTAACATATTGGAACTTAGAACTTTTATAAACACTCACACTATATTTTACAATGAGATAGAATGATTTTCAAGCTAGCACAAGGCCTCTGTTTATAGGCCAAATAAGAGAAAAGGTCAAAAATTTTATTAATGTCATGTAGTTGTAATTGTAGTCTTTGTCTCCTCCAACTTCAATTACATGTCCCTTCCTTCAATTCTTTGTCTCACGACTTTAATCACCGAATTTGACTCTGCTCAAAACAGCAAACATGTGGGAAATTGTCTATATATGAATTTGGCTACTTGGTCTACCTCATTTGGTTAAATATTTAAATAATTATGATTTTTTTACTATATGCTGGTCATGGTGAAAGTAAATTTTTCCTCATTTTGATATTTTCACAATTTGATCATCTTAATGAACTTTTTAGGCAATCATGTCTTCTGCAAAGTTGTAGATAATTTCTCAAGAATTTCAAACATGTTTGAATCACCTCCATTTGAAGTTTATAGCTTGAATTATCATTATTTTACCAACACGTAAATAACCTGAAAATAAAACATATTTAGTAAGACATTTAAATATAAACAAACAATACTAAAATAACATAATTTTATGATTTTAATGAATCTTAAATTTTAAAATATAAGTTTTAACATATAATAAATTATTAATTTTAAGTTTCATTAGCAGGTGGTCTGATAACCCTATCAGACCTTCTAGGAACGTGTACTTCAACTACTAGTTTTTGGGGATCAGGTTCAACTTTTACAATTGAGGGAGTATCTTGAATTTCTTCAAGTTCCATCATCTTGCCTTTTCTATCTAATAGAAATTTTTTTTCCATTAAAGTGGCATTTCTTGAAACAAACACTTTTGTTTCATTAGGGTGATAGAAATAATATCCAACAGAATTCTTTGGATATCCTACGAAGTAGCACAAAGTGGATCTACTATCCAATTTGTCTCCCACTATCTTCTTCACGTAAGCAGGACTCCCCCATATTCTCATGTAAGAATATATAGGAGTTTTTCCCATCCATATCTCATATGGCATTTTATCTACTGCATTAGTATAGACATTATTCAACAACATTGCCGCAATTTCAAGCGCAAAGCCCCAAAACGATGTAGGCAATACAGTGAATCTCATCATAGATCGAACCATGTTCATCAAGGTTCGATTTCGACGTTCAGAAACACCATTCAATTGTGGTGTTGCTGGTGGAGTCCACTGTGAGAGAATCTCATTCTCTTTTAGATAACCCAAAAATTCAGCATTCACGTATTCTCCACCTAGATCAGATCGAAGTGCCTTAATACTTCTTTCTAGCTGATTTTTCTACTTCAGATCTGAATTCTTTGAACCTTTCAAATGCTTCAGATTCGTGTTTCATCAAATAAACATACCAGTACCTCGAATAGTCATCAGTAAAGGTAATGAATTATGATTTCCCATATTTTGTGCTAACACTTAGCGGGCAACAAACGTATGTGTGGCTCAAATCCAGTAGACCATGCGCACGTTCCACGTTTCCATTTAATGGATTCTTGGTCAATTTTTCTTTTAGACAGGACTTACAAGTAGGTAGAGAATTTATGTCTGACAAGTCAAACATGTCTTCTCCCACCAACTTGTGCACCCTTCTTTGGGAAATATGTCCTAGTCTAGCGTGCCATATTTGTGCGGGATTTGGATTATCTAACTTTCTTTTGTTTGTTGTTGGAATCATGTTTACTTGGAAATTCACTTATTATTTCCAGAACATTTCTGGCACATATAATTTCTTATGTCCGGAATTCATGCAGTAAAATAATTATGTTCTGACTTATCAAGCTTTGTAGGCCTTTTAAGTGTCCTTCAGATTTTGCCTCTTATTGGGTTTGTTTTTCTTGTAAGGGGCAGAACATTTCTTTCCCTTACTTTTTGGGGCATTTTCGTCTGACGAGAGGCCCATTAGAAAACAACAATTTCCTGTTTTATGGTGATCTCATAAGTCATAAGCCTATTGACTAGCTCTTCAAGGCTATCATCTATCTTATTCAAATTGAAGTTCACCATAACCCCGTCAAATGAAGAAAAGAAAGACAACAAATTGATATCATCTATTAACTCGTTAGGAATCACATATTCCAGGCCCAGCACATTCTCAATAAGCCCAGTCATATATACACCACGCTCATGGGCCAAAGCCCCATCTTTCATGCGTGTAGTCATGAGCTCCTTGAAAATGTTGTGCATCATTGTATGAGTTTCATACACCATGCAACTCTTGCACGTGAATTCGAATGTCAGAAGAATTCAATATTTCCTCAAACTGTCCCTACAGTTCAATTGACATAAAAGCGTGCATGTTACACTTTATCTTGCATATTATGGTCCTACCATCTTTCATGCTTTGTCAGTTCAACATGACTGACATTAGTGTGTATGCCATTTTTTCTGAATTCAGAACAATTTCCCAACCAGTCTTGAAACTAGATTCGGTTAGCTTGTTAATAACAGTAATGGATTACGTGACGAAATCGAAAATGTACTGATATGGAAACAGAATAATGATTGCTGATTATTTTAAAATAATTCTACGATATAAAATATGGATTTTTATTTTATAAATTTCTCTCCCACTATTTTGACATTTCCACCACCCTCTGATGAAAAAGAGAAATTGTATTTCCTTAGTGGGCACGAAGAGTCCAATTAGCCAATTATAATCCCGAATAATATCAGCCAATTATAATTTCTAAAAGGTAGAATCCAATTGCATCCCTATGCAACCTCTGCGTGTTCCGCCTCACGTTTAATAAGGACCCAATAATATGACGTCGTTTATTTTCACGTGTCAAACCGACCCATCAATATTGAATTGTAGTGGACGGTCGCCATGAGTTTCCCCAATAATATGAGCCGAAGTCATGGGAGGTCCACTCAATTCACATCATATGTCAGGTGGAAGTCACAGCTTTCCGGCGTTCAGGCCTCCTCAATAATATGAGCCAGACACTGTCCGCGGATAGAGATCAACATGCAACCACGGTTGATGGAAGGCAAGAATAAATTAAACTCTTTTAACTTTTACTTTTGTGGTTTGATATAAATTTTGAATCTTATTCAAAATGAGGGATTTTAATTTTAAAATTGTCTCATCATGTTAATTTAAAATCGTGTGCCACGAGTTTGTATGTTTGCCGGATTCATGCAACTATTATCTAATAATATACATATTTGCATAATACTATATATCGCATATATCATAATATGACATTTTAACAATAAATAAATAAGGATGATTGATCGCCAACACTATTAGATCCATGTGAGCCAGACATGGATCCAGGTCCAAAACCAAGGTGAATGCAGGGATGCAAAGGAAAATTATTACATGAGCTTCCAATATTTTACATGTCTTCATCTTGTGCTCCGAGCCCACCATCTTCCAGTCTTGATCTCCCACTATTTCTAATAATTACATTTAAATAGCAATGGCACATAAGGGATACATCTCATGGGGTGGGAACGAGCCATAAACCAGGTCAACTTTTATAATATCAAATATTAACAAAATGAATAAAACAGTAAAATATCCTAACATACACCTAACACATTGGTCAAGGCTTTCGATCATCCTTAATGCATTTAATATCAAATATTAACATCGATTAATTAAATAAATTTAATTAAATGAGAAATCATACATCTAATAATTTTATTACCAACCACCACAATTATTAAAGAATTTAATAAATTAAATAAACACCTTTATTAAATTTTCAATTAATTCAATAATAATTCATTTCTTTGAAAAACTCATTTTTACAATAAATAATTAAAATCACATTCTAATTATTTATTTTACAAGAAAATTATTAATTTCTCAAAAATTAAGTTTTCAAAAATAAATTGAACTAATTTTCATAAAATATCAATTTAATCCAAAGTTTTGAAAAATCAGAAAATCGCACCTTAGGCCCAAACAATTCAAACCCAATAATCAGCACAGTGTCCGAGACCTTCCTAGCCCGCTGCCCGCGCCGCCCGCCTGCTGCCCGATCGTTCAAAATATTCTTTGGACGTTCCTATAGTTTTAATGAACAACATTCATAGGATGTTAAAGAATATACCTTTAGTGAATAATTTCACTTGGCTCCAACTACACCGGTATTAGCGGACGTAGCTCTTGTTGTAAATCTTTACGAACGTTCTTCGATCTCCGAATCAGGTCCACGACCGGATTATTTTTTACTCTTCTAATTTGCACTAGAAAATTAGAAGATGTTTTGCATAGAGATGGAATACTAAAAACCGACACAACTCTCAAACTTATAGTGGCCAAATTTTTCTTATTTTGAAAAGTGATTTTTCGAGAGCTCCATGGGAAGAGCCGAAGTAATTTCTTCTTAAAGATTTTAGGATGATTCTTCACGTTAATGAGAATCAAATTCTCTTTATTATTTCTAATATTAAAATTTACTTAATTAATTAACTTAATTAAGTCAATTAAATATTCTAAAAAATATTTGCATGCCAACGGATAAATATTTTTAAAATAAGAATGAAAATCCTTTTCTTTCTAAAAGCTTCGGTCATGCCTTATACTACATTAACCAAAATAATAATATATTTTATTATTTTAATTAATTGTAGTTTCCTTAATTAATCACATTAGTTAAGTTAATGGATTTCAACATATATTTGATTCTCGAAAATATCACCCAACTAATCATGCAATATTATTTTCTTTGTGTACAAGCTTTTGAATTATTGTATCATGAATATCTCCATATTATATAAATCAATATCATATATAATAAAAATTTAATGGGCTATATTTTAACTCAATTAAAATATAATTTGATTATTAAAGCCCATTTGAACTTTAATAAATTTGCATGATGGGCTTATACTCTTACATGCCCATGATTCATGCTCCCATTATATTAATCTAATCATAATCGCGATCGACGATCCAGTATCATCGATGTGACGAATTCAACTTATTTGTTATTATGATGCACACTTTAATTTTGAGATCACCAATGTCTAAATAAGGCAAGTGTACTCCTTTGACTGTCTTAACATTCATGCTCTCAAAATTTCTATAAGTTTTTATAAAATTTATTTATAATCTTATCGATTGATCATATCAAACTTATTTCTTATAAATTCAACTCATTGAATTTATTATCTCAACGGAAACAAGTAAACCAGTGCTTGTGTGACCCTCAATGGTTCAGGGATACAGCTAGCCGTGGATTCACAACTCTTTGTGATTCAGGACATAATCCTTTATTCGGGCTTACCCTAATTTACCCCATTCCAAGCACCAACATTTGATCATGAGAATGCCAGAAATTATTTTCTGATTAAACTCATCGAATCTTGGTAAGAACGTCTAGTAGCATCGCCCCATGACTCCCTAGGTATCACTGATAGTGCCTGCAAGAACCAATCGATTATGATTATCGTACAGTACGGTCCCTTCATCTCATATATCCTGATCGAATCTGCAACCATTGGTTCATCGAGGGTTGCATAATAATTCGATAGGTATGTGACACATATAATAGTGGCATCACATGTACTATTGGAGAACTCCTTCTCCAACGTACATCACAGATGCTAGTCTCGAGCTCAAGCGATCTTTATCCATGTTTTAGGCGGCTGAATCGACTAGGAAATAATTTAGAATATGCAGTGTTTACAAATGAGTTTCAAAATCGAATTACGATTCATTTGTATTAAAGCATAATCAAGGACTTTATCTATGATGATCGCATGGATATACAGATAAAGCGAAACGAAACCATTAAAAGTTAAATTATATTAAAATAAAGATTGTTCATTACAACTGAGTCAATAAAATCCCTAATCAACAGTTGGCTTGCAGGGCATCTACTATAACACCCTGGTCATGTTTTACCGCTTTCCAATCCTGATCTAAACCTGTTCATGCTTTAACAGGGTGGATTGGTCCCTGGGTCATGCTTTACCGCTTTCCAACCCCATATATAATTTGGTCACAAGACATTTAACATGCCTCAAAAACTTGAAATATTTTCTTTTGCACATCGAACATACTTATTTGGCGTTGAGGGATTCGTTGGATCTCGCTTAGAGCCACTGTTGCGCATACTAACATGAATTCAAACACTTAACTTGCATAACTTAGAAATAGGTATTCGTGCTCACCACCGAATTAAATAAATAGCCTATGACAATTCTAGATCACTCAGGACTTGACCTCGTTTAATCATCGTACTAAACCATGAAATAGAACCCCAAAACAAATCCTATATTTTATATTCATTACCACAAAACAAATCCTATATTTTATATTCATAACCACAAAGCAAATCATATATTTCATACTCATATAAAAAATTAAAAAAAATGGTTTTTTTTAAAGGGGGTACACAGACCCCGTGTAGGGGTCCGGGTAGGCTCTGAAAATTCGCATTTTTGAAGAAAAAAGGACACAGACTCCATGTCGGGGTCCTGGAAGGGGTCCGAGTAGCCTCTGGACATGGAAAATCACGAAAATTCACTAACCTATTGATTCATTCTTCCAATCCAAGCCTAAAGACTATGAACCAACACCTCGAGACTCATCCTAGGATGTTATTACATTGATTCAAACCCGTACAAACACCCCAAATGTCCCCAAGTATCGACAAGCAACTTCAATACAACAATAACCCGTAATTCGACATCATTTCGCTTCCTACGACTTCTAAATGCAGTAGCACAAGCCCGGCGGTGCCCAACGAAGCCAGCAACAAAATAACTTCAAGAACATGTCAAGAACACATTTTCATTAAAGTCACAGTTTGAGCAGTCCCACAAAAACGATCAAAAATCACTCATTTCTTATCTAAATATTTCGAATTTATTGTCAAATCGAAGGTATCAAAAAGTTCTATGTTTTATATGTTGAAAGTTTTTCCAGAAAATTGGCCGAAAAGTCGTAGTATTTAAAATGACAGCAAATTTTGATTTTTCAGATCTAAAATAGTTTCAAAATCGATCCAACAAATGTTTGCTCAAACTTTTTACAACATACATGGATTTTTACACATAATAAACATAAAAACAAATACTAATGAGTATTAAAACTCAACACACCATAATCAAAGTCATAAAATATCTATAACATAACTTAAAATCATAAATCATAAATCATAAACTAGTGCGAAAACTAGAAGCGCTGGTCCTCGGGTTATGTACACGTTCAGTCTAGCAAAGTCAACCATCAGGAGCTCCATTATCATTATCATAATAATCACCTTCATCAATCACACCTAGTGAGTATTAAGACTCAACACACCATAATCTTGATTGCAAGTACTACATATACAGATCACATGCAACAGTGAAAATACTGGTATGTAAAATAAAATTTTCATAATCGTGCATAACATAAACATATACATTTTCATAAAAGTTTTCGTAAACATTTTCGTAAAAATTTTCATAAAAATTTTCATAAACTTTAAACATAAACATTTTCATATCATCATGAACATATTCATATTCATATTCATATCCATATTCATATACGTATTCATTTTCATATCAATATCAAAATATTCATATTCATATTCGTTTTCGTTAAATTCAGATCGTTAATTGTGACTTCGCATTCGTATTGGGCGATGGATCCATCTAAATTAACAGTACTGGGCGGCGGGGACATCAGCGACACTCTCACCCGTCAACTGAGCATTGGCCTATATATTAACATATCGTGTCATTGGAAATACGATCGTCGGGCTCTCTCTGAGACCTTCTCCGGTAAACGGGCTCCCTCCGGGGCCTTCTCCCTCACGATATCTCTAAACATATCATCGCACCATCGTATTAGTCACAATTAGTTCATTTCTATCAATGTTTCGTATTTGCATCACTTTATAAAAATTAAACATGCATATAACGTTTTTCTTTTGAACCAAGCATGCAACATATCTTTTAATGTTATCGTTTCATCATAAAATCCTTAAACATTTAAAATAAACAGTTTAACATATTAAATCATAAAAATCCATAAACATTTAAAATAATCATATTAGCATATAAAACAGCATTCAGAGCACTGTCATGACGTTTAGTAATTTTCGAGTACTGTTTTACCCCTAGACATAAAATTTCACGTTTTTGACATTTTCTTAATTCTGTCAACTCGAGACCATCCCAAATAATTATTTAAGCTTACATGAATTTTCTCATATTTTTATTTAGCTTAAATCGAGCACTTTTAAATTAATCTTTAAATATAATATATTAATGAGTTTTAATCACGAATTAAACCAAACTTTAACATAAAATTCTTTAATTAAAAAATTATAGTTTTAATAATTATTTAGCCCTTGTGAGCCACGACTCATCCCCCGTGAGCCATGTTTCAACTTAAACTCAAAGAAGAAGACCTTAATCGAACCTTAAGTGCTAACTTCGAGCCACTTCGATTTTTCACCGAGCGATGCTGGACCAACATCAAACCAAACCCCAATGGACACCCTACTGGACCCTTAGAACCCTTGGGACCTGACCTTAACTCCAAAACCGAAGCACTACATCAGATACATGCTCGGCCGAGAACTCCTAGTTGACATGGACTCCTCGAACTCGCGCCTAGGACCTAGCCACCGGACCAGCCCCTGAACCAGCTCCTCGTGCACCCTCATAGGACGCTAATGACTCGACCTAGACCAGCCCAAAGCCCCCTGGCCGAGGATTACCCTCTTGCGCAAGCTGTACACCTGCGCATCCCCTTGATGGCTCTCGGGTTGAATCGATGCTAGGACTCCTTCGCTGACCCCTCACGTGACCCTAGCCAACCCTGGTCCCAGTCGAGACCAAGCCAAGCACAAAACTCCCTTAAACTGAGCCCCTTGATCACCATAATAGCAAGATGGTTCCAGCTCGTGTTCGGTTCATGTTGCAGCGTGTTGTGTGGTTCTAGGACACCATAGAATCGTGTAAAACATCCCTAGATCCATACCCTAATCATGGCATCCCCTTAAGAACATATTAAACATGATTTTGGATGGAAACACAAGCTTTAAACTTCACATATGATGTATAAACGAAAATATTCAAATCTGCATCTTGTTTTTCATTCAAAAAATAATTAAATAAATACAATGGTGTGATGGATGAGAAAAAAGAAGAATATGGCGTGCCTTTGCATATTTAACGCAGGAATTTATGTTGACGAATCGAAGGATGGCAACGAACGACATTGGCTTGAATTTCCTAGCAATTTTCGAAGCTTTCCTCTTGCTACTTTGTGTGTGTGCCGTGGAGTTATTGGAGAACAAGGAGTCTCGTAATTTGTTTGGAGGAAGGGGAGTGTGTTAAATGGGGTTATGGGGTAGGTTTAGGCCTTAAATAAGAATTAAGATACTAATGGTAGCTTAGGCCCATTAACTAGGTTAATTAGGCCCAATTAGCCCCTTAATGCTCACTTAAAATATTTTGTTTAATAAAGTTTTTGAAATTATTAGTCGGGTTGTACGTTCGTATTTTTGTTGAAAATCCAATACCGATAAAAATTACGTCTCGGCGTATAAAATCACCTCAAAACTCTTTATTTTCAAAAATAAGAAAAAGCATCACCTTTATTTTAAATAATCAAAAACAATTCGAATTTTCATGGCGTTACACCCCACGTCCAAGAATCTTTATAGTTTCTCCTGCTCAATGTGAGGGATAAAAACATGGACAACATAATTAATTTATGTAATTAAAATAATTAATTGAAATACACAAGGAATTTAATATCTTACATGCATATGGTTTACGTGGACCTTCGAATTTTCGGCGCATTACACCCCACATCCAAGAATCTTCATAGTTTCTCCAGCTCAATGGGATGGACAAAATCAGTTTTTGATCCCTCACATTAAACAGATCATACTTTAACAAGATCAACATTCCATAAGATATCTTCCTTCTTTCGCAAGATACGAGACCGTAGCATGTTGAAGTTCGGAGCAGCAGTCAGTCTCAACTAAAGGGTTGGTTGGATCAAGAAGCCAGGGATCTTTCCAAATGTTGGTATGACATCCTGTTCCAATGCGTCTCCTCATCCCTTGGAGAATAATATTCTAGGATGACAAATACTTCTTCACCCAAATCTAGGAATAGGACCAATTCGAGCAATAACCACGGGGAAGTAAGTAGCTTTCAGCAGATGCAACATCAAAGAAAGTGGACCAATGACAAGTTTCTACCCTTGCTTCGCTAGCAAGGCTATGTTGCAATTATGAATGCGTTAAAACCCCAAACCACCTTCTGCTAGCTTTGCTTTGACAGAGTTTAGCCCAACTTTTCCATCGTAAACAACCTCTTTGACTTCCATTTGTTCCCTACCAAAAAGATTCATCATTCTTTATAGCTCTTCGTATAGAAACAAAAGAAGACCAAAAACACTATAACATAGGTTGGAAGAGATTAAACAAACTATTTAAGAAGAATCTCCTTGCAAGCTCTTGACAACATCTTATTTTTCCAGCCTTTCATACGAATACAACTTTTCTCCTTAAGAAACAAAAAGATTGCCGACTTGTTCCTTCTATTAAGAGATGGAAGGCCAAGGTATTTGACATGATCAATGGTATGGCCCACACCTAAAGTCTAACAAATGATTTTGTTAATTTTAGAAGAGACATTGGAGGTGAAAGATATATAGTATTTGATGAAATTCACTGTTTAGCCAGATGCTATCTCATATTTTGTTAGACATTCTTTGATAATAAGAAATTCCACTACAAGAAAAAAGGCCTACGACAACGGTTTTTCCCCGTTGTTGTAGGCCTTTTAAAACCGTTGTTAGAAGCCCTGTGGTTAAAGGGTGTGCTCAAAGACAACGGTGAAAAACCGTTGTCGTAGACGTCTAAAGATGACGATGATAAACCGTTGTCGTAGGTATACAAAACCGTTGTTAAAGGTCATGTGGTTAAAGAATTCGCTAAAAGACAACGGTTCTGGGGTGTTGTTGTAGTTACAATTTGCGACGGTTTTTAAACAACCGTCGCAAATAAATTTGCGACGGAAATCATCGTTATCCGTCGCTAAAATTAGCGACGGTCGTAATAAAAATAGTCGCTAAATAGCGACGATTTTATACACCGTCGCTAAATTTAGCGACAGTATTAATTCAATTTCGTCGCTAATATTAGCGACGGTCTTTTATACTTTCCGTCGCTAGTTTTGTCAGTAAAATAAAAAAAATTTCAGTCGAAAATATTATATTCTATATTTTAAAATTTTATTAAACTTTAAAAAAAAACGAAATTAAAATTATGTAAGGGAGAAAAATTTTAAGTGTTGTGAATTGGTAAAAATTTATTAATCTTTAAAGAGAAAAACGAAATGAAAATTGTATAAGGGAGAAAAATTTTAAGTGTTGTGAAGTGGTAAAAATTTATTAATCTTTAAAGAGAAAAACGAAATGAAAATTGTGTTAATGAGAAAAATTTTAAGTGTTGTGAAGTAGTAGGATAGAAAATGGACTGAGGGTTGGGATATTTATAGACAGTTTGCGACGATTTTGATTACACCGTCGCAATTAGCGACAGTTATTTTTTCAACTGTCGTTGATTTAAAATTAGCGACGCTTTTATAAGATTTGTCGCTTTATTTAGCGACGGTTAAATATAAACCGTCGCTAATTATAGATTGACGACGGTTTAATAAAACCGTTGCTAAATTTAGCGACGGTTATACAAAAACTGTCGCTAAATTTAGCGACCGTTTTTGGAAAACCGTCGCTATATCTACATCGGCGACAGTTTCACTTAAAACCGTCGTAAAGTTTAGCGACGGGTATACATAAACCGTTGCAATATTTAAATTAGCGACGGTATAGTGTAACCGTCGCTAAATTTAGCGACAGATTTTACTTAGGCCGTCGCAAAATCTAATCTTGACAACAAAACTTGTAGAAAACCAGTTGAAAGACAACAGTTTTTTACAAACCGTGGTCGTAGCTTGAAGAAAAACGCTTATACGACAACAGTTTAAAAACCGTTGTCGTAGTCCAAAAAAAAAACGCTCATAGACAACGATTTTTAAAAAACGTTGTCGTAGGAAAAAAAAAAAACGCTCATAGACAACGGTTTTTAAAAACCGTTGTCGTAGATATATCAAAGACAACGGTTTTAAAGACACTGTTGTCTTTGAGCGGATTTTTTTAGGCTACGACAACGGTTTTTGTTAAAACCGTTGTTAAAAGTAAAAAGACAACGGTTTTTGTTAAAACCGTTGTCTTTGATGTGTTGTTAAATAGGATTTTTGTTGTAGTGTTCGTCTACTGAAGCTCAATAAAACAGAAAATTATCATCGGCGAAGAAGAGATGTGAAATAGAATGAAATGAGCTGTCTACTCGCACCACATGAATATTACGTCTGCTCACATTGGATTGCAACTTCGCCGATAAGCCATTAGTACAATTAGAAAACAAATAAAGTGAAAATGGATCCCTTTGTCTCAAGCATCGTTGTGGATCACCTTATAGTTCATCGTTGAGATATAAATCATCACCAATTCAACATATTTCTGGTCAAAGCTCATCTGGATCATAATATGCTTAAGAAAAACCCATTCAACTCTATAGTATGCTTTGGACTTGTCTATTTTCAGAGCTGTCCCTCCATTATTTCATTGAGTTATTATTTTCATATAATGTCCTATTTCAAATGTTATAAGAACATTGTCTGTGATGACCCTTACTGGTGTAAAAGCACTCTGCATAGGAGAGATAATTGAGTGAAGAATGTTTTTAGATGATTAGCAATCACCTTAGACATGCTTTTATAAATTAAATTACACAAAGAAATATGTCTCAAATTCGATAACGTGACATGATGATTAATATTTGAGATCAACATGATAAATGTTTCAATTATTTCTCTGGAAAATTGAATTTAGAAAAGAAATAACAACTTTAATGACATCCCATTGTTGGATCTCGGTTTTCTACGCGCCCAAACGCAGCGGAAGTTTTCAAATTTTTATTTATTTTGACAATCAAAATATGTTTTGCTTTGGGCGCTCAGATGATTTTATCATAAACATTCATAGGGCGTTTAGAATTTATACCTTTGGTGAATTAATCACACGTCTCCAACTAATCCAGGGTTAGCGGATATAGCTCTTGATAAAATCCCTACGAACTTTCTTCAAGGACTCCTTTCTTCTAATCAGGTCAACGACTAGATGGTTTGATCCTCTTCTAATTTGCACTAGAAAAGTAGAAGAGATTTTGCGTTGGAGATCAAAGTATGAGAGACAGCTCAACCTTTTCTTCAAAAGAAGTGGCCGAAATTTTGGAGAGAAAAACTTGTGATTTTCGAAAATTGTGAAGGTGGAGGCCAGGGTTGTGGCTTGATCACTCCTATTTATAATTAAGTCAAAATGTAATACACATAATTAACATTCATGGGCTGATTAATTAATTGGGCTAGTCCAACTAGTTTAATTAATTAATCAAAGTCCATTAAGAACTTTAATTATGTAGTATGTTGCACTTGTTCTCCTACAAACCCATTAAACATACTTTCCACAATATTAAATTTAATATTTAATAAACTCAACCTTTGAGCTTAATAAATTAAATACATTATAAAATCAAAATTTGAATTTAATATTTAAATTATAAATTCAACCCCTTGAATTTTATCACCTCCAAAATTTAATATTTAATAAACCCAACTTCTGAGTTTAATAAATTAAATTATCAAATTTTATAAATTCAACTCCTTGAATTTATTCTCTCCAAATTTCATAAATTCAACTTCTTGAATTTACTATATCATAAATTCAACTCCTTGAATTTATTTTCTCAAATTTTAATTATCATAAATTCAACTCCTTGAATTTACTATATCATAATATAAATTCAACTCCTTGAATTTATTCTCTCAACTTTAATAAACGATCCAGTGCTTGTGTGTAAAGGCCCGTATTTCGTATTCATATTTTTGCGGAATTATTAAAATTTTTCTAAATAAATAAATAACTTGCTTCAAAATAAACATGTAAATAATTTCAACTTTAAAATAACAGCGGAAGAAAATATTGTTTCAAATAGCAACTTAAAAATAATCCAACATATTAAAACTGAGTTTAAACATAATATTAAAACTGAGTTTAAACATAATAAAAATGCATAAACTAAAACATGAGGTCCTCGGGTATACTACTGCTGCCCCAAGATAGCTCACTGATCTACGCCCTCCGTCTCGACCTCATCGGTACCTACAACAATCAAGTCTAGTGAGTCTAAAGACTCAACATGTATATATCGTGAATAACAAGTAAATATACAATAAAATCGCATGCAACGTAAAAATATGGTATCGTAAAGCGTATGGTGAAAATCGTATCATGAATAATTATAACTACGTGCATATCTGAAAACCATACGTAAAAGATTTGCTCAATAGAGCTCTGTCATATCATATCATAATTTTCTGGTAGAGATAATGTTTCAAGCAAGTGGCCCATAACATAACGTGAGTGCCTGATCAGACTAAACCACAGTATACTGGGCAGTAGAGATCAATCACAGCCCTTGGACTGGATGTCCGTACCAATACATAATCATAAACCGGTCGTAAGTCACCGGGCGGAGAGGTCCTCGGTTGCGCCTACCGACTTCCAAACCCATAACATAAGGTGGCCACAAGACATATCACATATACTCAAAAATAAACATTTTATATTTTTATGCACGTAATATAATTAAAACCTTATTTTTACCGGATGAGTTGGATCGCTCCCAGGCTTGCTGCTACTTAATTCTAATATGTGACACTTGAAAATAATATTATCTTGACCTAAACTTGCAAATAGAACCAAAACTTAACAATAGAACCAACAATGAGACTATTAGGATCAACCACTTGATTTTCAATCATGGTATTGTACCAACCCGAACTAACATTAAACCGACGTTTAACCATGATTAAAAATACCCCAAAAATACTGAAAAATATGCATAAGAACTGCAAAACACGAAAATAGGTGAAAGGAATCCAAACACATAAAATACCCTTTCGAGAGTCATTTTGGCACCTTTCACCGTAAATTCTCGTACGACCTCTAAACTCGACCAAATCACAAATGGCCAAAAACATGACCTTCCTAACTCATTGAGGTACTGTCCAGTCCAAGGCCATGGGCTAAAAGCCAACCAAGAAATCAGAAAAACCTCCTGAACCGAAATGAAAGTTGCTGTCAAAATACAGCAGTAGCATTTTGTGTGTTTATAGTGTAAATCCTGAAATTTATGACTATGGGCTTGAACCACCGCCCAAGGACTCTTACCAACATCCTAAGGTATTGATTGAACCATGGCTAAGGGCTAAAATCCAGCCACAACTCGAACAAACACCTAGGACAACAGAAAGTACCAACCGAGAGCACCTAAATCTGTGTATTGTGATGTATTGCATTGTTTTGCTGTCCTATGTTGTTCCAATGGCCATTTCGTCGACCATGGCTCGATCTAGACATGATGAAGTGTTGTATGAACCATGGCTATGAGCTAGGAGCCAACCATCATCCATCCAGCACCACAAAAACCGAAACACACTCACAGAAAAACTGAAAAGGGAAAAACCGATTGACTCTTGCATTGTTAATGTAAAAATCTGATGGATCTTTGAACCAAGCTTGTAAATACAGATTTGATCACACTCTAGACATGTTAAGGGAGGGTTCTAACCATGGCTACAGTCCCTAGGATAGCCAAGGTTCGAACACTCCACTTAAACAACTCAATGGCAGAAACCGTGTCTCATTCTGCACTCAAGTAAAAAGTTGCTGTCATTTCTGCATTTGTGTGTGTATGGCAGGAAACCAATGAACCAATTGTTAGAGTAGATGTCCTGCAAGCCAACTGTTGGCTATAGATTTTATTGACTCAGTTGTAATTAACAATCTTTATTTTAATATAATTCATTATTTCATGGTTTGTTATTTCTTTATCTGTATACCCATGTTATCAAACATAAATAAAGACCTTGATTATACTTTAATACAAATGAATCGTAATTCGATGTTGAAACTCGTTTGTAAACACTGTATGATCTAAAGTCGTTCCTAGTCGATTCAGCCGCCTAAAACATGGAAAAAGGTCGCTTGAGCTCGAGACTAGCATCTGTGATGTTGTGTACTGCGTTTCTTGGTAAGGTAAGGGCATAGAGATGTCCAAACATTCAGATGGGTAGTCATATGATGATTAAACCGAACAACCCTCCCTCGGACTTTCCAAGTGGTTATCATTCATCGAGAGGATAAGTCCGGGGTTATGATTGTACACCTCTAGTCCTTACGACCAGAGACAACACTGAGGCTCTATATGTTAGGGCTGTGCTTTGACTCGTTTACTGGCTCCAGGAGAGTCATCAGGTGGCGAGGTTGGGTACAGTTGCGAAACATATAGGAGCCAGTGCATTGTAGTCGGGGATTCACCACTCATCTGCGGGTGTGGATATCCTATGTGATTTGATGAAATTATAGTGCATGGAATCTCTGGCCAGAGTATGAGATGTACGTTAGAGAAGGAGTTCTCGAACGGTACATGCGACGCTATTTATAGTTATCACATAGTTATCGAATTAATATGCAACCCTCGATGAACCAATGGTTGCAGATTCGATCGGGATATATGAGATGAAAGGACCGTACTGTACATTAATCATAATCAACTGTTCTTGCAGGCACTATCAGCGATACCTAGGGGATCATGGGGCGATGCTACTAGACGCTCTTACCATGATCCGATGGGTGCAATCAAAAATGAGTTCTGACATTCTTGATCATGATGTTGATGAAAAGAATGGGGCTAACTAGGGTAAGCCCGAATAAAAGATTATGTCCTGAATCACAAAGAGTTGTGAACCAACGGCTAGCTGTATCCCTGTTCCATTGAGGGTCACACAAGTACTGGATTGTTTGTTCCCGTTGAGAGTATAAATTCAAGAATTTGAATTTATATTATATAGTAAATTCAAGGAGTTGAATTTATGATAATTAAATTTTGAGAGAATAAATTTAAGTAGTTGAATTTATAAAATTTGAGAATTTGATTTATTAAACTCAAATGTTGGGTTTATTAAATATTAAATTTTGGAAGTGATAAAAATTCAAGGAGTTGAATTTATAATTTAAATAATAAATTCAAATGTTGAATTTATAATGTATTTAATTTATTAAGCTCAAAAGTTGAGTTTATTAATTAATAAATTAAATAAGGTGGGTATGTTTAATGGGCTTGTAAGAGTACAAGTCCATCATAATAAATAATTAAAGTTTTAATAGGCTTTGATTAAATTAATTAAACTAGTTGGACTAGCTCAATTAATTAAATCAAGCCCATTAATGTTAATTATGTCATTAGGCTATTATTTAATTATAAATAACACATGTTAATTAAAAACCCTAGCCTACCACAACACAAGGTCTTTGAGACTTTCACTTTCAAAGAAAAAAAATCAGCCACTATTTTTTTGAAGGAAAATTTGAACCATCTCTCAATTAATTTCTCTCCTACGCAAAACTTCTTTCATATTTTCTAGTGCAAATTGGAAGAGAAATAAACCACCAGTCGTGGACTTGATAGGAGGATTTCATCGAAGAAAGTTCGTAGGGAATCAACAAGAGCTAATCCGTTTATACCGGATTAGTTGGAGTCCAGTGATTTAGTTCACAAAGGTATAATTTTTAAACACCCTATGCATGTTTAATTCCTGAAAACCATACGAGTGTCCAAAAGAATTATTTTGTTTTCAAAATAAAATAAAAATTTTAAACTTCCGCTGCGTTTGGGCACGTAGAAAACCGAGATCCAACAGTTGTATCAGAGCCAAGGTTTTTTCTAAAATGTATGGTTTTATATTGAATAATTTGTTTCTAACCACACAAGAAAATTATAAAAAAAAGCACCATAAAAATTATTTTTTTTCAGAAATCAAAAAAAAAAAAATTTTAATCTGCTCGGAACTGTTCCGGGCAGTCCGTGCGCGCAGGGACGCGCACGGCAGCGCGCAGCGTGCGCGAGGGGAGTCGGACGCACGCGCTCAGCACGGCAGCGCAGCGTGCAGCGCGAGTGCGTGCGCGCGCGGCGTAGGGACGCCAGCACGCAGCGCCGCGCGTACCTGTGCCTGCCTGCGTGCACAGGGGCTGCCGCCACTGCCCGAAACGTTTGGGCAGCGCTGGCGGCTGCCCGGGATTGTCTCGGGATGCGTGCTGGATGATGGGCTTGAATTATTTGGGCCTAGGGTGCAATTTTTTGATTTTTCAAACTTTTGGGCAAAATTCATAATTTTGAAAAATTGGTTCAAATTTTATTTTCAAAATTAATTTTTGGAAAATTAATAATTTTCTTGTAAAATAAATAATTAGAATATGATTTTAATTATTTATGGTAAAAATGAGTTTTTACAAGAAATCAATTATTATTGATTTAATTGAAAATTAAGTAAAGGGGTTTATTTAATTTATTAAATTCTTTAATAATTGTGGTGGTTAGTAATAATATTATTAGATTTATAATTTATCAATTAATTAAATTGTTTAATTAAATTGATTTTAACATTTGATATTAAATGCATGAAGGATGATCGAGAGCCTTGACCAATGTGTTAGGTGTATGTTAGGATATTTTACTGTTTTATTCGTTTTTAATATTTGATATTATTAAAGTGGGTCTTGTTTATGGCCCGTTCCCACCCCATGAGATGTATCCCTTATGTGCCATGGCTATTCAAATGTAATAATTAGAAATAGTGGGAGATCAAGACTGGAAGATGGTGGGCCCGATGATCAAGATGAAGACATGTAAAATATTGGAAGCTTTTGTAATAAGTTGCATTTGCATCCCTGCATTCACCTAGGTTTGGACCTGGATCCATGTATGGCTCACATGGATCTAATAGTGTTGGCGATCGATCATCCTTATTTATTGTTGAATGTCATATTATGATATATGTGATATATAGTAGTATGCATGTATGTATATTATTAAATAATATAGTTGCATGAATCCGGCAAACATACAAACTCGTGGCACGCGATTTTTAAATTAAAATGATGAGACAATTTTAAAATTAAAATCCCTCATTTTGAATAAGATTCAAGATTTATATCAAACCGGAAAAGTAAAAATTAANATATGACTTCGGCTCATATTATTTGGGGAACTCATGGCGACCGTCCACTATAATTCGATATTGATGGGTTGGTTTGACACGTGAAAATAAACGGCGTCATATTATTGGGTCCTTATTAAACGTGAGGCAAAACACGCAGAGGTTGCATAGGGATGCAATTGGATTCTACCTTTTAGAAATTATAATTGGCTGATATTATTCGGGATTATAATTGGCTAATTGGACTCTACGTGCCTACTAAGGAAATATGATTTCCCTTTTTCATCAGAGGGTGGTGGAAATGTCAAAATAGTGGGAGAGAAATTTATAAAATGAAAATCCATATTTTATATCTTAGAATTATTTTAAAATTATCAGTAACTATTATCTGGTTTCATTTTCAGTATATTTACGATGTCTACTCGTAACCCGCTTTCAATCATTCTCGATCAAAACAAATTGACTGGCCCTAACTATCACGACTGGTTCCGAAATTTAAAGATTGTTCTGAACTCCGAGAGGATTGCGTATGTGCTTGATAAGAAGCCACCAAAGGAGGCATCTCCTGATATCAGTAGGACTGAGTTAGCTAAGCTTGAGAAATGGTGGGACCATGATCTTCAGGCTAAGAGCTACATGTTGGCTTCTATGTCGAATGAACTTCAGAGAAGGTTCGAGGAGGCGGTGAATGCTGCTGACATTCACCTTCATCTGAAAGAATTGTATGCTGTACAAACTCGTTCAGAGAGACATGCTACTGTTAAAGAACTCATGACTACACGCTTGCGAGAGGGGGCTTCGGTCCATGAGCATGGTGTTAGGATGATTGGGCTCATCGAGAAGTTGGTGGGACTCGACTTGGTTATGCCTAGTGAGCTCTCGACTGATATTCTATTGCTGTCTTTACCTGCCTCGTTCGATGGATTTGTGGTTAATTTTAATATGAATAAGCTTGAGGCCACCCTTGAAGAGTTGGTCAATATGCTCACTAATTATGAGGCCACAATTAAAAAGGAAAAGCCTGTTCTTCTGGTGGGTTCTTCGTATAGTACGAAAAAGGGAGCCCCAAATAAAGGCAAGAAACGTTCTGCCCCTCCAAAGAAGAACAAGCCCAACAAGAAGCCATACAAGAAACCAAATCCGGGGCCCACAAAGCCTGACAAGTCAGAACAAATCTGTTTCCACTGCAACAAGCCTGGACATTGGAGGCGTAATTGCGCGGAGTATCTTGCCCAGAAGCGTTCTGGCCATGGTATGTTTTATATTGAAGTTAATGTTTCTATTAATTCCTCTTCTTGGGTATTGGATACCGGATGTGGTTCTCATCTATGCAATGATTTGCAGGTGATGGGAAGAAGCAAGAGGCTTAGAGATGGTGAGACCTTTCTAAGACTGGGAAATGGAGCAAGAGTTGCTGCCACTGCCATTGGAGACGTTACTTTAATTTTGGACAATAATTTTAAGTTGTTTTTGAGAGATGTTTTATTTGTTCCTGAATTGGTTAAAAACATTATTTCTATTTCTATGCTTGATAGGGATGGTTATTCTTGTGTTTTTGCTAAAGGTGTTTGCAATTTATACAAGAATGAATGTTTGATTGGAACTGGAGAATTAACAAACGATCTCTATAACTTAAAATTAAAAGATATTCCGTTGAACAATATCCAAGCGCGTACGAAAACAACAACAAACAAAAGAAAAATAGAAGATCCAAATCCCGCACAAATATGGCACGCTAGACTAGGTCATATTTCCCAAAGAAGGATGCACAAGCTAGTGGGAGAAGGCATGTTTGACCTGTCAGACATAAATTCTCTACCAACTTGTGAGTCTTGTCTAAAAGGAAAAATGACTAAAACTCCATTCAGTGGAAACGTGGAACGGGCACATGGTCTACTGGATTTGATCCACACGGACATTTGTGGCCCGCTAAGTGTTAGCACAAAATTTGGGCATTACTACTTCATTACCTTTACTGATGATCATTCGAGGTATGGGTACGTTTATTTGATGAAACACAAATCTGAAGCATTTGAAGAGTTCAAAGAATTCAGATCTGAAGTAGAAAATCAGCTAGAAAGAAGTATTAAAGCACTTCGATCTGATCGAGGTGGAGAATACTTGAGTGCTGAATTTTTGGGTTATCTAAAAGAGAATGGGATTCTCTCACAATGGACACGACCAGCAACACCACAATTGAATGGTGTTTCTGAACGTCGAAATCGAATCCTGATGGACATGATTCGATCCATGATGGGATTCACTGAATTGCCTACATCGTTTTGGGGCTTTGCGCTTGAAACTGCGGCAATGTTGTTTAATAATGTCCATACCAAAGCAGTGGATAAAACACCATATGAGATATGGATGGGAAAACCTCCCAAATATTCTTACTTGAGAATATGGGATGTCCTGCTTACGTGAAGCAGACAGTGAGAGACAAATTGGATAGTAGATCCACTTTGTGCTACTTTGTAGGATATCCAAAGAATTCTGTTTGATATTATTTCTATAATCCCAATGAAGCAAAAGTGTTTGTTTCAAGAAATGCCATCTTTTTGGAGAGGGAGTTTCTATTAGATAGAAAAGGTAAGATGATAGAACTTGAAGAAATTCAAGATACTCCCTCAACTATAGTAGTTGAACCTAATCCTCAACAACCAGTAGTTGAAGTACAAGCTCCTAGAAAGTCTTATAGGGTTATTAGACCACCTGCAAGATATACACTTCTTCATGAACAAGGCCATGATGAGCCTTGTGTTGGATGTGATCCAATGAATTTCAAAGAAGCAATATCTGATACTGATTCAACCAAATGGCTTGAAGCCATGCAGTCAAAAATGGACTCTATGTATTCAAACCAAGTCTGGACATTAGTGGATCAGCCTGAGGGAATCGTTCCCATAGGATGCAAATGGATCTACAAAAGAAAGCTTGGGGTGGATGGGAAGGTAATGACCTCGAAAGCAAGACTGGTTGCAAAAGGTTATACTCAAAGACAAGGAATTGACTATGAGGAAACTTTTTCACCAGTAGCTATGTTTAAGTCCATTAGAATACTACTAGCCATAGCAGCATGGTATGACAATGAGATATGGCAAATGGATGTAAAGACTGCATTTCTCAATGGAGACATCAAAGAAGAAATTTATATGTCTCAACCTGAGGGATACACATCAGTAGGAAGTGAGCATAAGGTATGCAAACTTCAGAGATCTATATATGGTTTCAAGCAGGCATCAAGGAGTTGGAACCTCAGATTTGATAGCACAATCAAAGAGTTTGGTTTTGCTAAGAATCCCGAGGAACCATGTGTGTACAAGAAAGTTAGTGGGAGTTGCAGTGACATTCCTTATACTTTATGTTGATGACATCCTACTTATTGGGAATGATGTAGGATTACTGCAATCAACTAAAGTATGGTTATCAAGTAAATTCTCCATGAAAGACATGGGTGAAGCATCCTATGTATTGGGAATAAAGATCTATAGAGATAGATAAAAAAGGATGCTAGGACTCACCCAAGCCACTTATATCGATACCATTCTGAAGAGATTCTCTATGAAAGAGTCCAAGAGATGATACTTACCAATGTGTCATGGTGTTACTCTATCTAAAGCTATGTGTCCTAAAACTAATGAAGAGATATAGATGATGACACGTATTCCATATGCGTTAGCCAATGGGAGTATCAAGTATGGTATGATATCGACACGTCCTGATGTTGCTTACGCTCTGAGTGTTACAAGCAGATATCAGGCGAACCCTGGTCCAATGCATTGGAAGGCCGTGAAAGATATTCTTAAGTACTTGAGAAGGACTAAGAACTGGTTCATGGTCTATGGGGGCGGAGAATTGAAATTGGAAGGCTACACTGATTATAGCTTCCAATGTGACGTAGATGATTCGAAATCGACCTCTGGTTTTGTATTCATGCTTAATGGTGCGGCTGTCTCTTGGAAAAGTTCCAAGCAAGACACCGTTGCGGATTCGACCACTGAAACTGAATACATCGCTGCATTTGCTGCAGCCAAAGAGGCAGTTTGAATGAGGAATTTTGTCCAAGAGTTGGGCGTTATTCCTAATGGAGTTGATCCAGTTCCGGTATACTGCGACAACACTGGTGCCGTTGCGCAAGCAAAAGAACCAAGGTCTCATCAGCGATCCAAACATATACTGAGGAAGTTCCACATCATTCGAGAGATTGTGGGAAGAGGAGATATATCAGTCAAAAGAGTCCCACCTGCAGATAACGTTGCTGATCCACTTACAAAGCCCTTGCCAGGACCATTGTTTGAAAAGCATCGTAAAGCAATGGGATTAAAGTTTATGGGTAGTTGGCTTTAGGGCAAGTGGGAGATTGTTAGAGTAGATGCCCTGCAAGCCAACTGTTGGCTGTGGATTTTATTGACTCAGTTGTAATTAACAAACTTTATTTTAATATAATTCATTATGTCATGGTTTGTTATTTCTTTATTTGTATACTCATGTTATCAAACATAGATAACGACCTTGATTATACTTTAATACAAATGAATCGTAATTCAATGTTGAAACTCGTTTGTAAACACTGTATGATCTAAATTCGTTCCTAGTCGATTCAGCCGCCTAAAACATGAATAAAGGTCGCTTGAGCTCGAGACTAGCATCTGTGATGTTGTGTACTGCGTTTCTTTGTAAGGGCACAGAGATGTCCAAACATGCAGATGGGTAGTCATATGATGATTAAACCGAACAACCCTCCCTCGGACTTTCCAAGTGGTTATCATTCATCGAGAGGATAACTCCGTGGTTATGATTGTACACCATTAGTCCTTACAACCCGGGACAACACTGAGGCTCTATATGCTAGGGCTGTGCTTTGACTCGTTTACTGGCTCCCGGAGAGTCATCAGGTGGCGAGGTTGGGTACAGTTGCGAAACATATAGGAGCCAGTGCATTGTAGTCGGAGATTCACCGCTCACCTGCGGGTGTGGATATCCTATGTGATTTGATGAAATGATAGTGCATGGAATCTCTGGCCAGAGTATGAGATGTACGTTAGAGAAGGAGTTCTCGAACGGTACATGCGACGCCACTATTTATAGTTATCACATAGTTACCGAATTAATATGTAACCCTCGATGAACCAATGGTTACAGATTCGATCGGGATATATGAGATGAAAGGACCGTACTGTACATTAATCATAATCGACTGGTTCTTACAGGCACTCTCAGCGATACCTAGGGGATCATGGGGCGATGCTACTAGACGCTCTTACCATGATCCGATGGGTGCAATCAGAAATGAGTTCTGACATTCTTGATCATGGTGTTGATGAAAAGAATGGGGCTAACTAGGGTAAGCCCGAATAAAGGATTATGTCCTGGATGATGGGCTTGAATTATTTGGGCCTAGGGTGCAATTTTCTGATTTTTCAAACTTTTGGGCAAAATTGATAATTTTGAAAAATTGGTTCAAATTTTATTTTTAAAATTAATTTTTGGAAAATTAATAATTTTCTTGTAAAATAAATAATTGGAATATGATTTTAATTATTTATGGTAAAAATGGGTTTTTACAAGAAATCAATTATTATTGATTTAATTGGAAATTAAATAAAGGGGTTTATTTAATTTACTAAATTCTTTAATAATTATGGTGGTTAGTGATAATATTATTAGATATATAATTTATCAATTAATTAAATTGTTTAATTAAATTGATTTTAATATTTGATATTAAATGTATGAAGGATGATCGAGAGCCTTGATCAATGTGTTAGATGTATGTTAGGATATTTTACAGTTTTATTCATTTTTAATATTTGATATTATTAAAGTTGGCCTAGTTTATGGCCCGTTCCCACCCCATGAGATGTATCCCTTATGTGCCATGGCTATTCAAATGTAATAATTAGAAATAGTGGGAGATCAAGACTGGAAGATGGTGGGCCCGATGATCAAGATGAAGACATGTAAAATATTGGAAGCT
The DNA here is from genome assembly GCF_012295235.1 of Primulina huaijiensis. NCBI lineage: Eukaryota > Viridiplantae > Streptophyta > Magnoliopsida > Lamiales > Gesneriaceae > Primulina > Primulina huaijiensis. The sequence continues at coordinate 7,777,906 of NC_133318.1, read as the reverse complement.
TTTGTAATAAGTTGCATTTGCATCCCTGCATTCACCTAGGTTTGGACCTGGATCCATGTATGGCTCACATGGATCTAATAGTGTTGGCGATCGATCATCCTTATTTATTGTTGAATGTCATATTATGATATATGTGATATATAGTAGTATGCATGTATGTATATTATTAAATAATATAGTTGCATGAATCCGGCAAACAAACAAACTCGTGGCACGCGATTTTAAAATTAAAATGATGAGACAATTTTAAAATTAAAATCCCTCATTTTGAATAAGATTCAAAATTTATATCAAACCGAAAAAGTAAAAATTAAAAGAGTTTAATTTTTCCTTGCCTTCCATCAACCGTGGTTGCATGTTGATCGCTACCCGCGGACAGTGTCTGGCTCATATTATTGGGGAGGCCTGGACGCCGGAAAGCTGTGACTTCTATTGGATATATGATGTGAATTGAGTGGAACTTCCATGACTTCGGCTCATATTATTTGGGGAACTCATGGCGACCGTCCACTATAATTCAATATTGATGGGTTGGTTTGACACGTGAAAATAAACGGCATCATATTATTGGGTCCTTATTAAATGTGAGGCAAAACACGCAGAGGTTGTATAGGGATGCAATTGGATTCTACCTTTTAGAAATTATAATTGGCTGATATTATTCGGGATTATAATTGGCTAATTGGACTCTACGTGCCTACTAAGGAAATATGATTTTCCTTTTTCATCAGAGGGTGGTGGAAATTTCAAAACAGTGGGAGAGAAATTTATAAAATGAAAATCCATATTTTATATCTTAGAATTATTTTAAAAGTATCAGTAACTATTATCTGGTTTCATTTTCAGTATATTTACGATGTCTACTCGTAACCCGCTTTCAATCATTCTCGATCAAAACAAATTGACTGGCCCTAACTATCACGACTGGTTCCGAAATTTAAAGATTGTTCTGAACTCCGAGAGGATTGCGTATGTGCTTGATAAGAAGCCACCAAAGGAGGCATCTCCTGATATCAGTAGGACTTAGTTAGCTAAGCTTGACAAATGGTGGGACCATGATCTTCAGGCTAAGAGCTACATGTTGGCTTCTATGTTTAATGAACTTCAGAGGAGGTTCGAGGATGCAGTGAATGCTGCTGACATTCACCTTCATCTGAAAGAATTGTATGCTGTACAAACTCGTTCAGAGAGACATGCTACTATTAAAGAACTCATGACTACACGCTTGCGAGCGGGGGCTTCGGTCCATGAGCATGGTGTTAGGATGATTGGGCTCATCGAGAAGTTGGTGGGACTCGACTTGGTTATGCCTAGTGAGCTCTCGACTGATATTCATTGCTGTCTTTACCTGCCTCGTTCGATGGATTTGTGGTTAATTTTAATATGAATAAGCTTGAGGCCAGCCTTGAAAAGTTGGTCAATATGCTCACTATTTTTGAGGCCACAATTAAAAAGGAAAAGCATGTTCTTCTGGTGGGTTCTTGTATGGTACGAAAAAGAGAGCGCCAAATAAAGGCGAGAAACGTTCTGCCCCTCCTAAGAAGAACAAGCCCAACAAGAAGCCATACAAAAAACCAAATCTGGGGCCCACAAAGCCTGACAAGTCAGAAGAAATCTTTTTCCACTGCAACAAACCTGGACATTGGAGGCGTAATTGTGCGGAGTATCTTGCCTAGAAGCGTTCTGGCCATGGTATGTTTTATATTGAAGTTAATGTTTCTATTAATTCCTCTTCTTGGGTATTGGATACCGGATGTGGTTCTAATCTATGCAACGATTTGCAGGTGATGGGAAGAAACAAGAGGCTTAGAGATGGTGAGACCTTTCTAAGACTAGGAAATGGAGCAAGAGTTGATGCCACTGCCATTGGAGACATTACTTTAATGTTGGACAATAATTTTAAGTTGTTTTTGAGAGTCGTTCTCAAGACTGCTTTTAGGACTCGTTATGGCCACTTCGAGTTTCTTGTGATGCCGTTCGGTTTGAGGAATGCACCAGCAATCTTCATGGATCTCATGAATCGCGTATTCCATCCGTATCTTGATCAGTTCGTGATAGTATTCGTAGACGATATTCTCGTCTACTCAAAGAATGAAGAGGATCACAGCAAACATCTGACCACAGTATTACAGACCCTACAAAAGCACAAGTTATTCGCGAAGTTCAGCAAGTGCGAATTCTGGTTAGAGAAAGTGGCGTTCTTAGGCAACGTCGTTTCTAGCAATCATCTTGAAGATCAAACAAGAGCTTTTTAAGAGGATTCAAAGCATGGGCAGTTAGCATGAAAAAATCAACTAGTTGAGAGCACAAGCCCTTGTGTGTGGATACTTGAGATGTACACTATAAATGATAAATTCCTCACACACAATCACTCACACATATACAAGAGAGTTGAACTTCAAAGATTAGTTGAGTGAGTTTTGCACAAACACAGTAAACTTGTGTATGTAGTCTTTGCATATGAGACATTAAACAATATGCTGATTGTGAGGTGATGCCTACAATCTTGAGTGCTAGGATTTCAGTTTAGGAAGTGGGTAAGTCCTAGATGAATGGGTTTGTACAAGTAGTTGTATAAATCAAAGTCTTCTAGTGAATCCTTCCCAAGGGGAAAAATGGGTGACGTAGGAGTTATTTCATTCTCCGAACATCTAGAAACAAATCGCGTGCTTTTTACTTCAGTTACCTTTTATTTTAGTTATTCTTTCAAGTGGTATCAGAGCGGGTTGTTATTGAAAGAGCATTGAAACTGATTTTGATGTTTAAAATCGAAAATTTTAGATTTTTTACACATATACATGCAAAACTGAATTTTTGTGCAGCTTGCAGCGACGGTAGAAAAAATGCCATATCTCCTTGCTCGAGTGTCCAAATGACATACTGCTTTTTGCGTTGCAAACTAGACTTGTAGGGGTTTACAACGGTATAAATTTTGCAGCCTAGTTATGCTCGAGAAAATACAGTTTATTCGTTGAAGGCAGAGCATATGTGCTGCAGCAGAAAATGAGCCATGGAGAAAATTGGTTAGTTATCCCTCTTCTTTTATAATTTTCAAAATTTAAAAAATATAGGGGGAGAACTCATTAAAATTTTAATTGAGTTATTATTTTTAAATATTGAGGGGGAGAAAATTTTGTTAAAATTTTTTTGAAAATATAACTTTTTGATTCACACAAAAAGGGGGAGAAATTTGTTAATTGAGTTGATTGTTTATCCAAGTTTTGTGATCATCAAAAAGGGGGAGATTGTTGGAACTTTTCAAGTTCACAATCTTGATTTTGATGTTAACAAAACTTGTTATTGTGTTTCTAACATATTTACTCAAGTGTGAAGTTTTTAACACAAGAAGCAAGCTGAAACTGAATTCTGCACAAACTGAATTTCTGGCGAGCTTCTGTGTTTTGATTATATCTCTCAGCTTGATGATCTAAATGACAATACGTTAACATGACTGATCAGATAACGCAATTTGGAACAAGTCGTATTTCACGTCAGTTGGGCAAAATAGGATGTTATCATGGTCTAACTGATCGCTGAATTACCAAACTGATCACACGAAAATAGTAATCAGTTAGGTTTGAGCAGTTGCAGTATTTTGGTCATATCTCTCAGCTCGTTATTGAAATGAAGCGATTCAGTATGCGTTGAAAAGATAAGACATAGATCTACAAATCATCTTCAGAGGTCAAAGTCTGAATCGAAGCTTAAGATGCTGACTTCCTACTGTTCTGCACAAACTGAAATCAGTTAGGCTGATTTCAGCACACCATCTGAAACTGAACAAGACCAGCTGCTGACCAACTGAACCAAACCAGCTGAAGACCAATTGAACCAGATCAGTTGAACTGAACCAACTGAACTGAATCAGACCAGCTGAAGACCAGCTGAACTAGACCAGTTGAACTGAACCAGACCAATTGAACTGAACCAGACCAACTGAACCGAACCAGCAACTGACCAAGACCAACTGAACTGAACTGAACCAGCTGCTGACCAACTGAACCAGACCAGCTGAAGACCCGATGAACCAGATCAGTTGAACTGAACCAATAGAAGTGAACCAGACCAGCTGAAGACCAGTTGAACCAGACCAGCTGAACTGAACCAGACTAGTTGAACTGAACCAGACCAACTGAACCGAACCAGCAACTGACCAACTGAACTGAACTGAACCAGCTGCTGACCAGTTGAACTGAACGACCAGTTGAGTTGACCAGAGTTGACCAATTGACAAGTCGGGAAAATGCCCAGCAAGACGAATTTGACCGTTGCAATTTCAGAAACAGTAAAGAAACTTTCCAAACGGTCATATTCTTGTGTCTAACGTATATATCATTGTTGGGGCTTATAAATACATCATCTTGAAGATCAAACAAGAGCTTTTAAAGAGGATTCAAAGCATAGGCAGTTAGTATGAAAAAAATCAGCTAGTTGAGAGCACAAGCCCTTGTGTGAGGATACTTGAGATGTACAATATAAATGATAAATTCCTCACACAGTCACTCACACATATACAAGAGAGTTGAACTTCAAAGATTAGTTGAGTGAGTCTTGCACAAAGACAATAAACTTGTGTATGTAGTCTTTGCATATGAGACATTAAACAATATGCTGATTGTGAGGTGCTGCCTACAATCTTGAGTGCTAGGAGTTTAGTTTAGGCAGTGGGTATGTCCTAGCTGAATGGGTTTGTACAAGTAGTTGTATAAATCAAAGTCTTCTAGTGAATCTTCCCAAGGGGAAGAAGGGGTGACGTAGGAGCATTTGAAGTCTCTGAACATCGATAAACAAATTTGTGTCTATTTGTTTATTGCATTTAATTATCATTTTCATAGTTTTAAAGATTCATTGTTGAAGCATTTTATGTATTCTTCAAATACCAAAATATTGCATACAAAGTATTTGATAAAATGCTTCAACTAAATTATTCTTACTCATTCAACTTGCATATATTTTAAATGGTTTACAAAATGTTTAATCGGTTTCTACGAAGGATTATTTCGAGTGTCTTCCGCTTGGTTTGAACACCAAACTCGATGTAATTCATCGGTGTTCAATATTTCAAGAACCGAGCTATTGTAGCTCAACGATTGTCCCTCTAATCGATCCTAACAATAAACACATTTAAAATTCCCCTTTTCAGGCTTGATATTAATTTTGAATCTTATTCAAAATGAGGGTTTTTAATTTTGAAAGGTCTCATCATTAATTTTTTATTTAAAAGCTCGCCATGTTTGATCGTATGTTTGCCGGATTCATCCAACTTTGTTATTATTATAATAATAACGCACATTCTCATTATTTATAATATATCATGCATATATTATTAACAGTAAACTAAACAAGGATGATCAATCGCCCCAATCCTAGGGAAATGCATGGGATGCAAATGTAACTTTTACATAAGCCTTCAATATTTACATCCTTGTCTTTGAGTATATGCTTTTGCCACCAATCACGCCTTGAAGGTCAATATCTTCCCATCCGCCCCAAGTTTCCTCTTGTAAATCCATTTACACCATATGGGACCCGTTCTCTTAGGTGGATCCACAAGATTCCACACTTGGTTCGAATGCATGGAATTCATCTCAGATTCCATAGTTTCAAGCCATTTGGATGAATCGACATCAGATAACGCTTCCTTGAAGGTCCTTGGATCAGATCCATGGTTAGGCTCATCATGGCCCTCTTCAAAAGGCAGACCATACGTCATAGGTGGTCTCGAGACTCTCTCGGATCTTCTAGGAGCTTGTATCTCCTCTCTTGGCTCTTCAGGTGTGGGTTCTTCAATTGTGGGTGTCTCTCGAACCTCTCCGAGTTCTATCATCTCCCCTCTTCTATCCAATAGAAATTCCTTTTCCAAAAAAGTTGCATTCCTAGAAACAAACACCTTTGTTTCTTAATGATGATAGAAATAATATCCAACTGAATTCCTTGGATATCCTACAAAGTAACATAAAATGGATCGACTATCCAATTTATCTCCCATTACTTGCTTCACAAAAGAAGGGCATCCCTATATTCTAAGATAAGAATATTTGGGAGGCTTACCAATCCATATCTTATATGGTATCTTATCAGCTGCCTTTGAATGGACATTGTTTAACAACAGTGTCGCTGTCTCAAGCGCATATCCCCAAAACAATGGCGGCAACTACGTGAACCCCATCATAGACCGAACCATGTCCATCAAAGTCCGATTACAATGCTCCGAAACACCATTAAACTGCGGTGTAGCGGGCGGAGTCCACTGCGAGAGAATCCTATTCTCCGTAAGATACTCTTGGAACTCGACACTCAAGTACTCACCACCTCGATCCGATCAAAGTGACTTGATGCTTCGTCCCAATTTTTTCTCTACTTCATTTCAGAATTCTTTGAACCATTCAAAGGCTTCAGATTTGTATTTCATCAAGTACACATATCCATACCTCGAAAAATCATCGGTAAAGGTGATGAAGTAGGCATGTCCATGCTTAGTGGTGATGCTAAGCGGGCCGTACACATCGATATGGATCAAATCCAATAACCCTTTGGTCATCTTTCCTTTAAGACATGATTCACAAGTCGTGAGCGAATTAATGTCAGACATATCAAATATGCTTACTCCCACTAGCTTGTTCATCCTTCTTAGAGAAATATGTCCTAATCGAGCATGCCATAATTATGATGTATTAAGAGTATCTTTCTTTCGCTTCTTTCTTGTTGTTGTTGCTTGGACATTGTTTAGTGGAATATCTTTAAATTTTAAGTTATAGAGATCGTTTTCAAGTTCTCTAGTAGCTATTAAAAATTGATTCTTGTAAATGTTGCAAACACCTTTACTAAATAAACAAGAATATCCATCTTTATCAAGCATTGAAATGGAAAAAATGTTTTTCACCAACTTTGGTGCAAACAAAACATCTCTCAAATCTTGATCCTCCAATATACTAATATTTACAAATTAATATCCATGGCAAATAGGGATACATCTCATGGGTGGAAACGGGCCACAAACCTGTTAGAGTAGGTGCACGTCGAGCCAAGTGTTGGCCGAGTGTTCACAATGAAACTCTATGTATAAGCAATCTTTATTTTAATAATATTTGAAATTATTTTTTTGGCACATCTTTATCTGTATACCCATGCTAGTTGCATAGATAAAGTTCTTGAATATACAAATAGTAGAAAGAATATGAGATGCTTATATGATGAGTATCATGAAACTCATATTTGCAATACTGTATATTCTAAACAGTTCCTAGTCGATTCAGCCGCCGCTAAGAAGGATATAGGCCGCTCGAGTTTGAGACTAGTATCTGCGATGTGAGTACCATGTTTCATTGGTAGGGGACATTGTGATGTCCGAGCATGCAGATAGGTGCTTCTGGTAGAGTGCACTGAACAACCCTCCATGAAGGACTTTCCAAGTGGTTCTCACTTATCGAGTGGAAACGTCCTAGTTTATGGTTGTACACCATTAGTCCTTATGACACGGAACAACATTGAGACTCTATGTGCTAG
>NC_133318.1:7693502-7769473 GCF_012295235.1 Primulina huaijiensis | reverse complement strand
TTTTTTTGTTCTTCAATGGTTGGAGAAAACACTCACTTCTCAAAGAAAAATCCTCATATTTTTCTAGTGCAAAATATGAGGGGATCTACCTAGTTGGTGGTGGGCTTTATTTTAGAGCAAGGAGTGCTCTTTGGAAGCTTGTAGAAGTTCTTGCCATACAAGAGCTAAGGTGTTTACACCTTAGTTGGAGCCATCATCAACCTCAAGAGGTTGATAGGTATTTTTCTAAACACACTATGTATGACATTTTGTTGTTTTTGTATTTGCTACACATTAAATCAAGGTGTCCGAAAATTTCTTATGAAAAATAAAAATTTTAAACTTCCGTTGCGCTTCCGGTCACCGTAACCGATCCCCTTTCAAAACCAAGCCCACTTTATAAATTGATAATTATTACAATCATTCAACACAAAATATTATAGCATACACCTAGCAAATTGGGCTAAGGCTTTTGATCATCCTTCATGCATAATATCACATATCATACACCATCAATTAATTATCACAATAATCAATTGATCCAATATTATATATCTTGATCCAATCACTAACCGCCACGATTATAAACTAAATTAACAAAGTATACAAACTCATTTGTTTACTTTCTAATTAATTTATTTATAACTGAATTTCTTGTAAATCACTATTTTCTATAAATAATTAAAGTCCAACTTTAATTATTTATTTTATGAGAAAATATGTACAACTTTTGTAAATTTAAACTTAAGGGCCCAAAAAATCATTTTTCACAAAAACATTTTGGCCCATTTAAATTTCACATTTTATGTTAACCATCCAATGGCCCAACAACTCAAGGCCCATGATACTTTGATATTCCAAAACACTTTTGGAAACCCTAGTCGTCATCGTCGTCGCCTGAGCACCGTCGCCGGATTCCGGCCAACATACAAATTTTTTTTTCAAGGGGCTGCCCTTGCTGCTTGTTTCGGGCAGCACCTCGGGCCGCAACTTGCTGCCCAAAACCTTCCCAAAAAGGCCTTGATTTTTTTTGCAAAAAATTATCTCATGCGGTTAGAAATTGACCTCAATATAATATCATGTATATGCTACACGAAATAGTAACCATAGCTCTGATACCACTTGAAAGGGGATCGATTAAGGTCTCCGAATGCGCAACGGAAGTTCAAAAAAATTTTTATAGCAAAAACCGAGCACCTCAATATACTAATGTGTAGCAAATACAATAAAACAAATAAATACCATCCAAAGGGTGTTTTAGAAAAATATACCAATCAATCACAATGGATCGATGATGGCTCCAACTAAGATGATGAACAACTTAGCTCTTCAAAGGTTGACAAATCTACAAGCTTCCAATGAGCAATCCTTGCTCAAAAATTAAGGCTACTACCAACAAGGAAGATCCACCTTACACTTGCACTAGAAATTGTAAGGCATTTTTCTTTGAGAAGTGTATGCAATCTTCAACAATTGAAGAAGCAAAAATGAAGGAGAATAATATTCAAAAATTTCGAGCAAAGAATTGTGTGGAGAGAAGGGGAGACATTTTTCTTGATTGTGCAAAAAGTTAAAGTGTGTCCCAAAGGCATGCATGACTTTTGATTGAAAAAGTTGTCTCCAACCTTTCACCTCCCAAGCATGCAATTCTATTTGGACTTATAATAATTACAAAGCCCATGGACTTTTATTTAAATATCTCAAACCCATTTGAGACCATTTAAACTTTACTTATGTAGAACCCGTAAATTAAACTATGTATAAGCCATGCATAATTTCTAGCATTTTAAATTAAAAGAATTTTCTTTAATAATTGCAATTTTTTTCTTTAAATTTATTTATTTTATTCAGTAGTTTAAGTGCTATCTTTTCAGTTATTTAAGTGAGGCCGGACTGGAGTTGGAGTAAAGTGATAGATTTAAGATTTAGAAATCATTCCTAGAATTTATTTAAGATAAATAATAAGTTTATTTAATGTAAAAGAATGTTTAAGGAATTATTTAAATAATTTGAGATAAGTAGTAATAAAGTTCAATAATTAATTTCTTAATCCACTAAAATATTTAATGAGTAGATAAAACTCTAAAGAATTAAAATACAAGATTTAAGAAATATTTTTCCCTTTATTTTACTTAAGATTTTCGGCCACCTTTTTTAGGATTTGAATTAAATTTGCCAACCCATTTATTTAATATCTTTCCCTATCCATTTCGCGATAAATAATTCCCTAAATTCTATTCACCATTAACTAATATTTAAACAATATTCCTACCCAAATTTTAGATGATAAAATCGGCCACCCCTCATTTAACAAGATTTAATTTAATTTACAACTCACAATTTAATTGATTTCTTTCCTTATCCATTTTTAGGAGATAATCTCTCACCTTTAAATTACCCAATAATTATTAATTAAGCATTTTCTACCCCACTTTGATAACAATTTTCGGTCCCCCTATTTAAAAAGATTTGATTCTTTTATTTACAACTCATTTCCTTGTTATCTTCCTAAATCTTTTTCTAGGTAGATTTCTCCCAACTTTTAAATCACTAACAATTAATTAATTAAGCAATTTCCCACCTTGAACCTAGTCTTATTTTTGGTCCCCTACACTCTAATTATCCCTCAAAAATATTTTGATATCAATTATATTTTCCTTATCCCACAAACTCATAGATAGCAAGAATATTTCTTCCTTTATCATGCAATCTTTCCTTCATCTCCTAGACTCATTTTCCCCTCTCCGTTATTTCAAAATTTCAGAGTAAAGGTTGAGAGAAAACCGTGAGTTCTAGGGAGGAAAATCGTGAGAATACTAGAGTAAAAATCGCGTAGCAAAGTGAGAAGCGTAGTACTCCGTCTCCTCTTCGCCGCGTCGTTGTCTTCTTTTTGTTTTCTTCGAAACAAAATATCCAGGCATGTATATGTTCTTATTTGCTCTTCAATCAAGTCGTATTATGATGTTTTTGAACACTACATGGTCATGATCTTTCAACCAAAGCCGAAATACATCACAAAATTTTCAGAAAAGAACATGCAGGTTTCGCCCTCCCCCCCACTTGTTCTTCACGGGTTGCTTGTTTCTTTGAGTACAGGTGGTTGGCTCGTGTCAAGGCTCCCAAGGCTGCACCTAGACACGTACTAAGGTGTGTCAAGACCACGTTGGTCCAATAGTCGAGTCCCATGCATGCTGGAATTACGAAACATGACAGCAACTCTACCTTCACGCCATTTGAGTTTCGATTCTTGCTGTTTTGCTGTCAAGGAGGAGTTTCTGATCTTGGCTGCCCTAGGGGACCATAGCCATGGTTAGAGCACCTCCCTAGCATGTCTAAGACATGACCAAGTCTCCCTTTCAAGCCTTGGTCAACGATGGAATCGGTTTTTAAAATCAAAACATGAACAGCCCCCTTCGACCCCCTTTGAATTCTGCATGTGCAACTTTCGGTTTGGTTGGTTGGGTGGATCTTGGTTGGCTCTTTAGCCCTTAGCCACAGTTCATACCATATTCGTTGACGTCTAGATCATGCCATGGTCAATAAAATGGCCATTGGAATGGTCCGTGACAGCGAGCGAAGCAATACATCTCACGCACGCAAGGGTGCTTCTCGGGTGGGACTTTTCGGTTGGTTTCATGGTGTGGTTCAAAGTGTGGCTGGCCTAGGGCCCTTATCCATGGTTCAAATCATTCCTTAGGACGTTGGTAAGAGGTTCTGGTCAGTGGTTCAAGCCCCAATGGCCGGTAGTCTCGAAAACAACACAAGGATTCGAAGGCGCTGCTGCTGCAATTTGACAGCAAGTGGTGTCGCGGTTCAGAGGTGTGTTCCAAGTTCTTGGTTGGCTTTTAGCCTATGGCCTTGGACTGGACAGTACCCCATTGAGTTAGAAAGGTCATTTTTTTGGCCGTTTGTGATTCGGATCAGTTTAGAGGTCGTACGAGAATTTACGGTGTAATGTGCTAAAATGACTCTCGAAAGTTCGTTTCATGTTTTTTGTCTCCATTCACTAAATTTCGAGTACTGTAAATTTAGGAGCAATATTTCATCATTTTAGGCTTATTTTTATCATGACTAAATGATGGTTTGGTGTTGGTTCAGGTTGGTACGGAGTCACGATTAAATACGAAGTTATTGGGCGTAATTGTCTCATTTTTTTTTTTTTGGATTCAATTACAAAGTTTGGTCAAGATAAATCATTTGAATATTTTTCATGATAGATTTAAGTTGCAGCGAGCTTGGGAGCGATCCAACCCATTCGGTAAAATATATACAGGATATTTAATTACGTTATTTAATTATATTACGTGCATAAAAATAGAAAAGATTCATTTTTGAGATTTATGCGATATTGCTTGTGGCCACTTCACTGTCATGGTATTATTACTTCACCCGGTGGTCACTTACCGGTTCAGTTCAGTTCATCTCGGTGGTCACTTACCGGTCCCACCCAGTATACTATGGCATTAGTCTGATCAGACGATTATTATTTCACCCGGTCGTCAGTTACCGGCCAGTTCAGTTCAGGGACCACTTGCGTAGACCATAATCTCACCAGAAAAAATTAATACATGCTATTTCATTACAGGACTCTATTGAGCAAACATTTTCACTTATGAATTTCAGTTCGGTATGCACGTATTATAATTAATCATGACACGATATTTTACGATATGCCCCATGACATGATATTTTCACTTGCATGCGATTTTATTATTTATTTAATTGTTATTTACGATATATGCATGCTGAGTCTTTAGACTCACTAGACTTGATTGTTGTAGGTACTTATGATGTCGGGACCGAGGGCGGGGACCAGTGAGCTAGCTTGGGTCGGCAGTAGTGGAACCCGATGACCTCATTTTCAGCATTTAAAATTTTAGGCTCAAACATTTTATCTCTCGTGGAATTATTTTAAATTGTTACTTTGCAAACATTAAATTCTTCCGCTACTATTTGGAACAATAAACTTTTTATCAGTTTATTTTATGAACGAGACATTTTTATTATTTTTTTAAAAAAAAGAAATTTTTTAATTTTCCGCAAATTTTCAAGTACGAATTGAGAGGCCTTTACAGATGGTATCTGAGCCTATGTTCTTGTAAAGGGTGATACTACTACTGACCTCGAGAAGCTCACGAAGTCACGTCTTCGATCTGTAAGTTTTACATTTACGCATTTTATTTAAAGCATGAATTATTTAAGAGCATGTTTTCATGAAATATTTTACGACGAGATTTTTTTTTTGTTCAGCATTTAAAACTTAAATAAATTAGGGAATTATGCATGTTGGTTACGTTTCGATTATATATGTGGAACAGTATGCCCCCTAGACGCATTCTCGAGCGAACTAGAAATGATGAGCCTCGCCGGGAGGACGAGGAGGAGCAGAGGCAAGAAAGGCATGGACCTCCACCCCCTCCACCAGATATGAATGCCCAGATGCTAGCTGGGATGACTCAGTTCTTCGCACAGTTTGCGGGGAACAATGCTGTGGCGACCAGGCCGACAGGGCCTGAGGATTTCTACGAGAGATTCATGAAGATGTGTCCTAAGGAGTTTTTAGGAACGACGGACCCCATGATTGCCGAGGGCTGGATCAAGTTCCTCGAGGTTATCTTCGAGTTTATGGAGCTTGGAGATGCAGACAGAGTTCGATGTGCCACCTATTTACTCGGAGAAGATGCCCGCTTATGGTGGGAAGGAGCGTCAGCAGCCCTGAGCTTGGCTACACTGAGTTGGGCACGTCTCACGGAGGTATTCTACTCCAAATATTTTACTGAGGAAGTGCGCACCAGGTTGACCACGGAATTCATGAGCCTGAGACAGGGAGATTTGACTGTTACGGAGTTCATCCGTAAATTTGAGAGGGGTTGTCAGTTTGTACCCCTGATCGCGAATGATGCCAAGGCCAAGTTAATGCATTTCTTGATGGGTTTACGGCCGATCTTGCGCCGTGATGTTAGGGTATCTGACCCTACTACTTATAAGGTCGCTGTCTCCAGAGCTCTAGCAGCAGAGCAAGATCAGCGGGATATCGAGAGAGACCGCCAGGGCAAGCGACCAGTCCAGATGCCGCACCGCCCTCCTCCTCAGCAGCAACCACAGCATAAGAGGCCTTTCCACGCCCCGCCAAAAAACAAAGGTCAGCAGCAGCAGCCACAGCGAGGACGCCTAGTCCCTAAGACTTTCGAGCATCCAGTCTGTCCTAAGTGCTCACGCCGCCATGCTGGAACATGTATGTATGGCTCAGGGAAGTGTTACAAGTGTGGCAGTCCAGACCACGTGCTGCCGCAGTGCCCTCAAAGGAATCTGCCTACCCAAGGCAGGGTGTTTGCACTCCAGGCAGCGGAGACGAACCCAGAAACCATGCTTATGACAGGTACATTAAAAGCTTTAAGTTTATATTTGGGATTTAATGTTTTGGGTTGAAATTTTGAACATAGAATTGCAGTAGGATTGCATGCTCTACTCAGTATTATTCCGGGAATTTAGTTTGAAGAACTTTGACCTTTGCATGTTAATAAGCTTAGTTCTTGTGGTTATTGGGTTCAGCCTAGTGTCCTAACCTTTCAGGGAGAATTTTCATAGCTAGCACAGCTACAAAAGCCTTGATAGATTCAGGGGCTACTCACTCGTTTATTTCGGAGGTCTTTGCTAATTTTCTCAAAGTCAAACCATTGGGCTAGATGTAGCCTATTCAGTAGTACTGCCTTCTGGAGAAGAGATGACAGCCACCAATGTGATTCGAGACATAGACCTCGAGCTTCATGGCAATCTTGTTTATGCGGATCTTATTGTACTACCGATGCCGGAGTTTGAAATTATTCTGGGGATGGACTGGCTACGGAACAGAGTTTTGATCGACTTTCAGCGGAGGTTTGTTCTAGTCCGACCGCCTGGGATGACGCAGTTCTTATTCGAGCCAGACAGGTACTTTCCTTTACCGCGCATTATATCTTGTGTCCAGGCTAGTAAGCTCATGCATAGAGGGTGTTGGGCATTTTTGGCGACTTTTGTATCCGTTCCTGAAGCACCCAGTCAGTTAGCCTCCGATGTTCCCATTGTCAGAGATTTCTTAGACGTTTTTCCTGAAGACGTCTCTGGTATGCCACCCGAGAGAGAGGTGGAGTTTTCTATTGAGCTTATGCCAGGTACGGTTCCAATCTCAAAATCATCGTACCGACTAGCGCCGACAGAGATGGCAGAGCTGAAGAAGCAGATTCAGGAACTTCTTGACATGGAGTTCATTCGCCCGAGCTTTTCACCATGGGGCGTGCCATTTTTGTTCGTGAAGAAGAAGGATGGCTCTATGAGACTCTGTATAGATTACCGAGAGTTGAACAGGGTTACTGTGAAGAATAAATACCCACTCCCGAGAATTGAAGATCTATTCGACCAGTTGCATGGAGCTTCGGTGTTCTCTAAGATTGACCTGCGTTCCGGTTATCACCAGTTGAGGGTGAAAGACGCCGATGTTCCTAAGACTACTTTCAGGACTCGTTATGGCCACTACGAGTTCATCGTGATGCCGTTCGGTTTGACGAATGTGCCAGCGATCTTCATGGATCTCATGAATCACGTATTTCAGCCGTATTTTGATCAGTTTGTGATAGTGTTCATAGACGACATTCTCGTCTACTCTAAGATCAAGAGGATCACAGCAGACATCTGACCATAGTGTTGCAGACCTTACAGAAGCATAAATTATTCGCAAAGTTCAGTAAATGCGAATTCTGGTTAGAGAAGGTGGCGTTCTTAAGCCACATTGTTTCAAGCAGTGGTATTGAGGTAGAGCCAGCGAAAGTTGCAGCCGTCAGAAACTCGATTGTGCCGCAGAATGCATCTGAGATCCCCAATTTTCTGGGCTTAGCAAGATATTACCGAAAGTTCATTCCGGGATTTTCTTCCATCGCAGTACCACTCACATCATTGACAAAGAAGAATGTGAAATTTGAGTGGAGAGACGAGTGTCAGAAGAGCTTCGATAATTTGAAGCAAGCTCTCATTTCAGCACCAGTTTTGGCCATGCCTTCAGGGCCCGGTGAGTTTGTCATATATACCGATGCGTCCAAGCTCGGTTTAGGCGCAGCATTGATGCAGCATGGGAAGGTGATAGCATATGCTTCTCATCAGTTGAAGATTCATGAGAAGAATTACCCTACCCATGATCTAGAGTTGGCAGCCGTGGTATTGGCTTTGAAGATCTGGAGGCATTATTTGTACGGAGAGAAGTGCCATATCTTTACCGACCACGAGAGCCTCAAGTACTTCTTTACGCAGAAAGAGCTGAATATGCGTTAGAGGCGTTGGTTGGAGCTTGTGAAAGACTATGATTGTGACATTAGCTACCACCCGGGTAAGGCTAATGTAGTTGTGGATGCATTTAGCAGGAAAGTCGCAGTGATGGCTCATCTGACGATTCAGAAACCTCTTCAATCTGAGACGCAGAGGTTCGATCTAGAAGCATATCCTCACGGTAGAGTTCCCCTTCTATCTACTTTGACGATTTAATCTTCCCTTATCGATCGTATTCGCAGTGGTCAGCCAGCAGATGAGCAGTTGGCAAGGTGGAAGCAGCGAGATGAGGCCAAGGGCAGTGTCTTGTATACAGTTAGTGACAGTATTGTCAAATATCAAGACAGGATATGGGTTCCTAGCAGTGGTTCTATTCGAGCAGATATTCTATCAGAGGCCCATATGTCACCGTACTTTATTCACCCTGGGAGTACGAAGATGTACAAGGATCTGCAGTTATTGTACTGGTGGCCAGTAATGAAGAAGGATATCAGACGCTTTGTATCCGAGTGCCTGACATGCCAGCTCGTGAAAGCGGAGCATCAGAGACCAGCAGGTCTGCTCAAGCGTCTCCCTATTCCCGAGTAGAAGTGGGAGAATGTTACCATGGATTTCGTGAACGATTTACCGAAGTCGATCAGAGGATCGAATGCTATCTGGGTGATTGTTCATCGTCTTACCAAATCAGCGCACTTCTTGCCTATCAAGACGCTTTCACCATGAGTCAGTATGCAGAGTTGTATATCCGGGAGATAGTCCGACTTCATGGTATTCCAGTTTCTATCGTGTCTGACAGAGACCCCAGATTCACTTCCTCATTGTGGAAGATTTTGCATTCGACGATGGGTACGAAGTTGTTGTTTAGCACAGCTTTTCATCCTCAGACAGATGGGCAGTCAGAGCGAGTTATTCAGATTTTTGAGGATCTTCTCCGTGCTTGTGTTATTGATTTCTCCGGGAGTTTGGAGTCGAACTTGCCATTAGTGGAGTTCACCTATAACAACAGCTTTCAGTCGTCTATAGGAATGGCTCCGTATGAAGCATTGTATGGTCGCAAGTGCAGATCTCCTATTCATTGGGATGAAATAGGAGAGAGAGAAGAGTTGGGCCCAGAGATTATTCAGCAGACTGCCGATGTAGTAGTCAAGATCCGTGACAGGATGAGGACCGCTCAGAGTCGACAGAAGAGTTATGCGGATCAGCGGAGGAGATATTTAGAGTTCGCAGTCGGCGACCACGTCTTAGTAAAGGCAACACCTATGAAAGGTGTCATGCGATTTGGGAAGAAAAGAAAGCTCAGTCCGAGATTCATTGGACCATTTGAGATCCTCGACAGAGTTGGGGCGCTAGTTTATCGTGTTGCTCTTCCGTCGAATCTGGCCGGGGTACACAATGTTTTCCACGTCTCTATGCTGAGGAAGTATATGGCAAATCTTTCGCATGTGTTGAACTTTGAGCCGTTGCAGCTCGCTCCGAACCTGTCTTACGAAGAGAGACCAGTGCAGATCCTAGACAGACAGGAGAAGAAGCTTCGAAATAAGCTGGTTAAGCGAGTTAAAATCAAATGGCTTAACCATTCAGAGGAGGAAGCTACGTGGGAGTCTGAGCCAGAAATGACGAGACGGTACCCCGAGTTATTTGGTGAGTTTTAATTTCGAGGACGAAATTTCTTTTAAGAGGAGAATGATTGTAGAACCCGTAAATTAGACTACGTATAAGCCATGCATAATTTCTAGCATTTTAAATTAAAAGAATTTTCTTTATTATTTGCAACTCTTTTCTTTAAATTTATTTATTTTATTCAGTAGTTTAAGTGCTATCTTTTCAATTATTTAAGTGAGGCCGGACTGGAGTTGGAGTAAAGAGATAGATTTAAGATTTAGAAATCATTCCTAGAATTTATTTAAGATAAATAATAAGTTGATTTAATGTAAAAGAATGTTTAAGGAATTATTTAAATAATTTGAGATAAGTAGTAATAAAGTTCAATAATTAATTTCTTAATCCACTAAAATATTTAATGAGTAGATAAAACTCTAAAGAATTAAAACACAAGATTAAAAAATATTTTCCCCTTTATTTTACTTAAGATTTTCGGCCACCTTGTTTAGGATTTGAATTAAATTTTCCAACTCATTTATTTAATATATTTCCCTATCCATTTCGCGATAAATAATTCCCTAAATTCTATTCACCATTAACTAATATTTAAACAATATTCCTACTCAAAATTTAGATGATAAAATCGGCCACCCCTCATTTAACAAGATTTAATTTAATTTACAACTCACAATTTAATTGATTTTTTTCCTTATCCAATTTTAGGAGATAATCCCTCACCTTTAAATTCCCCAATAATTATTAATTAAGAATTTTCTACCCCACTTTGATAACAATTTTCGGTCCCCCTCTTTTAAAAGATTTGATTCTTTTATTTACAACTCATTTCCTTGTTATCTTCCTTAATCTTTTTCTAGGTAGATTTCTCCCAACTTTTAAATCACTAACAATTAATTAATTAAGAAATTTCCCACCTTGAACCTAGTCTTATTTTCGGTCCCCTACACACTAATTATCCCTCAAAAATCTTTTGATATCAATTATATTTTCCTTATCCCACAAAGTCATAGATAGCAAGAATATTTCTTCCTTTATCATGCATTATTTCCTTCATCTCCTAGACTCATTTTCTACTCTCCATTATTTCAAAATTTCAGAGTAAAGGTTGACAGAAAACCGTGAGTTCTAGGGAGGAAAACCGTGAGAATACTAGAGTAAAAATCGAGTAGCAAAGTGAGAAGCGTAGAACTCCGTCTCCTCCGCGCCGCGTCGTTGTCTTCTTTTTGTTTTCTCGAAACAAAATATCCAGGCATGTATATGTTCTTATTTGCTCTTAAATCAAGTCGTATTATGATTTTTTTGAACACTACATGGTCATGATCTTTCAACCAAAAGCGAAATAAAACACAAAATTTTCAGAAAAGAACATGCAGGTTTCGCCCCCCCCCCCCTACTTGTTCTTCACGGGTTGCTTGTTTCTTTGAGTACTGGTGGTTGGCTCGGGTCCAGGCTCCCAAGGCTGCACCTAGACCTGTACTAAGGTGTGTCAAAACCACGTTGGTCCAATAGTCGAGTCCCATGCACGCTGGAATTACGAAACATGACAGCAACTCTACCTTCACGCCATTTGAGTTTCGATTCTTGCTGTTTTGCTGTCAAGGTGGAGTTTCTGATCTTGGCTGCCCTATGAGCCTATAGCCATGGTTAGAGCACCTCCCTAGCATGTCTAAGACGTGACCAAGTCACCCTTTCGAGGCTTGGTCCACGATGGAATCGGTTTTTAAAATAAAAACATGAACAGCCCCCTTTCGACCCCCTTTGAATTCTGCATGTGTAACTTTCGGTTTGGTGGGTTGGGTGGATCTTGGTTGGCTCTTTAGCCCTTAGCCATGGTTCATACCATATCCCTTGATGTCTAGATCGTGTCATGGTCAATCATATGGCCATTGGAATGGTCCGTGACAGCAAGCAAAGCAATACACCTAACGCACGCAAGGGTGCTTCTCGGGTGGGACTTTTCGGTTGGTTTCATGGTGTGGTTTGAATTGTGGCTGGCCTAGGGCCCTTAGCCATGGTTCAAATCATTCCTTAGGACGTTGGTAAGAGGTTCTGGTCGATGGTTCAAGCCACAATAACGGGTAGTCTCGAAAACGACGCAAGGAATCGAAGGCGCTGCTTCTGCAATTTGACAGCAAGTGGTGTCGTGGTTCAGAGATGTGTTCCGGGTACTTGGTTGGCTTTTATCCTATGGCCTTGGACTGGACAGTACATCATTGAATTAGGAAGGTCATTTTTTTGGCCGTTTGTGATTCGGATCAATTTAGAGGTCGTACGAGAATTTACGGTGCAATATGCCAAAATGGCTCTCGAAAGAGCGTTTCATGTTTTTGGCCTCCATTCACTAAATTTCGAGTACTGTAATTTTAGGAGCATTATTTCATCATTTTAGGCGTATTTTAATCATGACTAAATGATGGTTCGGTGTTGGTTCGGGTTGGTACGGAGTCACGATTAAATACGAAGTTATTGGGCGTAATTGTCTCATTTTTTTTTTGGATTCAATTACAAAGTTTGGTCAAGATAAATCATTTACATATTTTTCATGATAGAATTTAGTCACAGCGAGCCTGAGAGCGATCCAACCCATTTGGTAAAATATATACAGGATATTTAATTACGTTATTTAATTATATTACGTGCATAAAAATAAAAAAGATTCATTTTTGAGATTTATGCGATATTTCTTGTGGCCACTTCACTGTCATGGTATTATTACTTCACCCGGTGGTCACTTACCGGTTCAGTTCAGTTCATCACGGTGGTCACTTACCGGTCCCACCCAGTATACTGTGGCATTAGTCTGATCAGACGATTATTATTTCACCCGGTCGTCAGTTACCGGTCAGTTCAGTTTAGGGATCACTTGCGTAGACCATAATCTCAACAGAAAAAATTAGTACATGCTATTTCATTACAGGGCTCTATTGAGCAAACATTTTCACTTATGAATTTCAGTTCGGTATGCACGTATTATAATTAATCATTACACGATATTTTACGATATGCCCCATGACATGATATTTTCACTTGCATGCGATTTTATTATTTATTTACTTGTTATTTACGATATATGCATGCTGAGTCTTTAGACTCACTAGACTTGATTGTTGTAGGTACTGATGATGTCGGGACCGAGGGCGGGGACCAGTGAGCTAGCTTGGGTGGGCAGTAGTGGAACCCGAGGACCTCATTTTCAACATTTAAAATTTTTAGGCTCAAACATTTTATCTCTCGTGGAATTATTTTAAATTGTTACTTTGCAAACATTAAATTCTTCCGCTGCTATTTTGAACAATAAACTTTTTATCAGTTTATTTTATGAACGAGACATTTTAATTATTTAAAAAAAAAAGAAAATTTTAAATTTTTCCGCAAATTTTCAAGTACGAATTGAGAGGGCTTTACAACTTGATTTTACTCAAGATCACTAGTTTAATAATTATTTCCTATGGGGCTCTACAAGACCCAATATTATTTAATTAATTCAACACTTGATTTAATTTAATTATTTAGACTATACTTGTCCCACTAGTGTTTAATTAATTCAAAACTTGAATTAATTTAATTAAGTCTATAATAATGTTTATGAAAATTTAAATTTTCAAATACATTATTTATTTGACCAACTTTTAATTTTGGAACACTTCCACAAATTAAAAGTTACATACCCCTCATAGAAGTCTTACTTCTATTTTTCTTTACGCTTATAAACTTCTTTATAAGTCGCTCAACACATTGAACTATTTTTACTTCTCAACGGGATCTAGAAAGTTAGCACTTCTGTGGCCCTCAATGGTTCATTGATACAACTAGCAGTGGGTTCACATCTCCATGTTATTCGGGACTAAACATGTTCTTGTATGAGCATACCCCAATTGCTTCATTCTTACTTATCAACTCCTTGATAATTAGAACGTCAGAACTCAAGTCTGATAGTACTCAACCAATCATGTTAAACGCCTAGTAGCATCGCTTATATTATTCCCTAGGTATCAAATGATAGTGTCTGCAAGAACCATTCTATTATGGTTAACGTACAGTACGGTCCCTTCAACTCATATATCTCGATCGATTCGACAACTATTGGTATATCGAGAGCTGTCAAAGAATCGATACTATGTGTCATGTCGTAGTCACCTCGATGATGTAATCTATGAAACCCCTTTCATAATTACCACCAACACTCTGTTCAGAGATTTCATACTACATACACATAGGATGTCCATACCCAAAGGTAAGCGGTGAATCCCCGAGTACACTGCATCGACTCCTATATGTTTCGACAGAACACACAACCTTGCCACCTAATGACCCCATGAGAGTCGGTAAACAAGTCAAAGTGTAACGCTAGCATATAGTGTCTCAATGTTGTCCCGGGTCATAAGGACTAATGGTGTACAACCTTAAACTAGGACGTTTCCACTCGATAAGTGAGAACCACTTGGAAAGTCTTAAATGGAGGGTTGTTCAGTGCACTCTAACAGAAGCACCTATCTGCATGCTCGGACATCACCATGTCTCCTACCAATTAAAGATGGTACTCACATCGCAGATACTACTCTCAAACTCGAGCGGCCTATATCCTTCTTATTGGCGGCTGAATCGACTAGGAATTGTTTAGAATGTACAATATTCCAAATATGAGTTTCATGATACTCATCATATGAGCATCTCATATTCTTTCTACTATTTGTATATTCAAGGACTTTAATTATGCAACTAGTTTGAATATACAGATAAAGATGTGCCAAAACAATAATTTCAAATATAATTAAAATAAAGATGGTTTATACATAGAGTTTCATTGTGAACACTCGGCCAACACTTGGCTCGACGAGCACCTACTCTAACAGTGAGGAGTTCATGATCAAGTGAAAATCGAACGAGCCCGTTTGCTAGAAGTCTCAGGCAAAGTCTGAAAGTGGCGAGATAGCTTAAGTAGAAAGAATAGATAATATGATTTAGTAAAGCTCGTGAACTATTTAATCTGATTCAGAGTCCATTCCAATCTAAGTTCTGTGGGCTAGTGAGCCAGTTTAGGTTCGAAGAAAGGTAAGTCAATCTCCGTAGTGGAATAGAGGGTTGCTTTCATACTTTGTTCAGACCGCAAAGAATCAGAATCTAAGATTTTATCTTCCCCTATTGATCCGATCAAGCCCAATCCCCTAATGTTTCGTCCTCCACGAATGTGGCACCTGTCTTGAGGAATCCCTAACAGGTGATGAACAACCATTGAGGTAACCACCGGAGCCTAGGGGTAAGACTGATGTAATGCGAAGCGCTCTCCAACAACCACTTTCTAGAAGTCTTGTTGCAAGGAACTTTCTTATTCGGGATCATTGAACACTAACTTAACCCGAAAGGTCTGATAGTGTGTCAGTGAAGACTAAGCCACAAACTAGCCTCTTCTCTTTCCTCAAACAAAGCTACTTTACCCTAACTAGCTACAACTTCGTAGAAGACTGACTACAAGTTTCCATCGATCAGCCTCTCATTTCCATTAGGGAGGATGCATTCCATTGTAGCGGCGGCAGAGGCTGCCTACGGTCGAGTAGAGGAAAGGAAGCACCTTCTATAAGATAATTGGCTAGGTTCTCTCTATATAAGATTCTTGTACTACTCGTCAACTGGTAAGGCTTATGAGTGGGCCTTTAATACTTTGAAGAGAACCCACTAGTTGCAGCTTATAATTCACGAAATAAAGAGGCGTCAAGCTCGGCAACGTTGGTGTCAGTGTACAAAAGTTTTCAGTAGTCTACTGCCATATCCTTTAGATGATTTTTATCATTACACCAGGTGCCATCGCACTTTTTTAATGCAACCGCTGGAGATAGTGGATAAGCTTCATCCAGTGATGGTTGTTCCTGTGCCGTTTGGAAGGAAGGTTATGAAAATCTTTATTTTAAAGTCCTATGCCTTTTTTAAATAAAATAAAAGGGGTCAGAGGCCAAGGCTTTAGATTTGTACAGTGGAGTACATATTCCAGCTAACCGACATGGCAGAAAGTTCAACTCGGGATTGAAAAGTGCTTCCTTCCACTCGCCATACAAGGGCCTACGGGACTATCGGCTTAAGGTAGTCATCTTCCTCTCCCCTTTTCACTCGCGTCTTTTAGTCAAGTAGCTCTTCTCGGTTGAAAAAAAGTACTTATCAGGCTGGCTAGCTTTCCTTCTTTTGTGTGGCCTAGCTTTGTTCTGTAGGATCTGAGGCAGAGGTTTCCGTTGCTTGCTTTGGGCGTATGATTATATTCTAATATAAGGATTTTCGTAGCTTTTAGAATCGATCTTAATTTCCTGAAATTGGGAAAAAAGTCTCCTACAAGTGTTCTCGGTCAACTGGAAATTGTAGAACTGTAGCAGCTCTCGAAATCGGTCCAGTGGTCTTTTTTCTAGTTCAAGAGTTCTAGTACTTGCGTTGCGGTCATTAGTTCGATGATTCTTCTTCGCCTTTAAGTGTTGGCTTGTTCAATCAAGCTTTTCCTATAGGAAAGGGGGTATACCATAACCATAGGGAAGTAAAGTTGCGAGAAAAAAGCTTTTTCTGAGCATATAGTCCTTAACGCAGGAACAATAAAATGGATGCGCCTTACTAAGCAAGAAAAGAAAGGGGCATCGCTTCTTTTTTTGCTAGGCTTTCGCACCTTAGCGTAAATGTTGGGCTTCGTTCAGTAGTTTCATTTATTTATTCAAAAGATCATAATTCAGTCAAATGCATCTATATCAGCATCCACTTCAACCTATTTTGGATGGGTTCTCCTGACTGCAACACTTCATTTATTAAATAAATATAAAATAAATACAGGAGAATGAACAAGAACGATTTAGAATGGTGTCTACCTTGATTGAATTTTATACGAGCATCAAATAAAACATGTCGGCTATTTAATCTTTTTCTGATCTTCGCTATAGGAAATGAACCCACGAGCGGCCTTTCTCTAATCAAGTTGCAAGCCTCCTTAGAAATCGCTTTCTTTTCTCCTTGGAAGTAGCTTCCCCAGTCCTATGACTGACGGTAAGAAGCAGGGGGATACCATCCTTCCTTATTATTCGGAGTATTGGGAGGCTGGCTTTCTGGTGGGGCTAAGTACCTAAAGACTCACTTGAATACTGAGTTCCATACCAGAAACCTCTTTGAAATCCTTTCTAGTCTGGAAAAGAACCGCGAATCTAGCCACCACTTTATCTACTTAAAGAAAAAGAAGGAGGTCCTTGCTTGATAGAGGAAGAAAACTAAATACCATCAACCGCGTTCCCTTACTGTCAAGGTAGGAAAGATACATTCGAATACTAGCTATCACAAAATAGTAGATGCTTACAATCTTTTTTCCTCTCCCAGTACAGTAAGTAATAAATACATCTAGATGAAGATATTCTCTAGCCTAGAGGAAAGAGAACAACTAGGATGAAAGGTATTACCAATCTTGATAAAGTTACACAGGATGATAGAATGACCCTAGGATAAGCGTCCGGTTAGAAACCATAGGAAGATTTGAATGACCTCACTAGGAACCTAGTTAAAGATAGATAGCTACCTTAGACAGCTTACACAGTCAATTTATCTATCCCAGGTTGATGAATAAGGGAAGAAGGCTTTCAAGAAGAGATTCGCTCCTAAGGTAAGGAGGAAATAAGGGACTCATATCGAAAGGGCTTACAGGAAAAAAAAACTCTATCTGAGAGCTTGAACTGGCCTTTGGACGGAAGAGAAATGGCATTAGAACCCCTCTTTCCCAGAACATAAGAGAACAACCACAGGAATGAGGAAACTCATAGAGGGGTGTTGATTCGAGCAGGTAGCAATAGAACATCCGAAGCTTTCTCACACTCATACTGCCAATCAACTATTACCTTCTGGCTTTCTATTCTAGAAAGGGGCTTGAAAGAGCTAATTTGTTCTTAGCTGTCCTAGCTTCTTAGAAAGATACTAAAGGGAACTACCGGACGATGTTAGATAAAAAGAAAGAAGAAAACCGACCAATGCATATCATCCGCTGCGCTTATCTTCTGTTAGTTCAATAGCCTAGCTTCCTACTAGCAACTCGGTCAGATAGGAATGCCCATTAAAAACTACCTAGGGAAGAGATTCTATTAGTTAAGGTAGCTCGTTAATAACGTCTATAGAGAAGTCTAGTCCTTATGCTCTAGGGCACTCATCCGTTACTTCAAGTGCTTTCCTTTGAGCTAATCCTATTGCAGGGCGTTTAGCGCGAGCGTTAAAAGTAACAGAGTCAAGGGTTTTACAAATGTAGCTGTAAGGCCTGAGAGTTTATCACTGTAATAAGACATTAATTACTTGACTGAATGGAGATTTCAGGAGATAAAATAAGATGTGAGCGGAGAAGCCGAGCGCCGGTACATTGCAAGACCAACGATTTTGACAGAATGTCTGGCACTCGAGCGGTAGAAAATGACCGCCTGAGCGCCAGTGCACACTAGGTCGAGTACTCGGACAGAATGTTCCACGCCCGAGCGGTAGTTTTTGACCGCCCGAGCGCCGCTTTATTTTTAAGAAGAATAAGCCATGTGTCTTGGCCATGCAATAAATATATAAACATTCCTCATTTCATTGCAGCTAAGCAACAAGGAAGAACGAGAGTCCCTGGAGGAAATTTCACGTTCTTGATATTAGAATTCTGATTTTATAAGATCCACCCGTCTGATTTTCGATCCGAGCTCAGTACCGTGATTCTCTCAACGAAGGCTTCACAAGGACGTAAGTTTTCTTCATGTCAAGCATGGTTCAGAAATTATGTGTTGGAGAAATTATCATTTGATTTCTATGGTATGTTATTGAGTTATTAGACATCGTATAATCAAAACCGGATCGAAGAACGGATACCGTATGAAATTGTTATCGAATATGTCATTTCAGATTGATATTGACAGCTTCGAATTCAAGACTTCGACTCCATCAGACTAAGAAACGAAAGGTATAAATCAATGTTGCTGCTGCTGTCCTCTGTTCTTGGGCGGGCCGTGGAAAGGCTTCTTGTTTTTATGCTGCTGATGAGTAGGGCGGTGCGGCACTTGGACTGGTCGCTTGCCCTGGCGATCTCTCTCAATATCATTCTGATCCTGCTCTGCAACTAGAGCTCGTGAGATAGCGACGTCATAGGCAGTAGGGCCAGCCACCTTAACATCACGACGCAAGATCGGCCGTAGACCATCCAGAAAATGACTCAACTTGGCTTCAGTATCATTTGCAATCAGGGGTACAAAATGGCAACCCCTCTGAGACCTACGGATAAACTCGGTAACAGTCATGTCTCCCTGCCTCAGGGTCATGAATTCCCTGGTCAATTTGGAACGCACCTCGTCTGTAAAGGCCCGTATTTCGTATTCATAATTATTAAAATTTTTCTAAATAAATAAATAACTTGCCCAATTTATAAAATAAACATGAAATAATTTTAACTTTAAAATAACAGCGGAAGTCAACATTGTAATTCAAACAACAATTTAAAAATAATCCAACATGTTAAAATCGAGTTTGAATGATAAAAGATGCATAAACTAAATCATGGGTCCTCGGGTTTACTACTGCTGTCCCAAGGTCGCTCACTGGTCTCCGCCCGCGGCCTCGATCTCATCAATACCTACAACAATCAAGTCTAGTGAGTCTAAAGACTCAACATGTATATATCGTGACTAACAAGTAAATATAGCATAAAATCGCATGCAACATAAAATGGAAGTATCGTAAAGCGTACAGTGAAAATCGTATCATGAATAATTATAACTACGTGCATACCTGAAAATCATACGTAAAAGCTTTGCTCAATAGAGCTCTGTCAGATCATATCATAATTTTCTGGTAGAGATAATGTTTCTAAGCTAGTGGCCCATAACATAACGTGAGCGCCTGATCAGACTAAACCACAGTATACTGGGCGGTAGAGATCAATCACAGCCCTTGGACTGCATGTCCGTACCCATACATAATCGTAAACCGGTCGTAATTCACCGGGTGGAGAAGTCCTCGGTTGCGCCTACCGACTTCCAAACCCATAAACGTAACGTGACCACAAGACATATAGCATATATCTCAAAAATAAACATTTTATATTTTTATGCACGTAATATAATTATAACCTTATTTTACCGAATGCGTTGGATCGCTCCCAGGCTTGCTGTAACTTAACTCTAATATGTGACACGTGCAAATAATATTATCTTGACTTAAACTTGACAATAGAACCAAAAATGAGACTATTAGGACCAACCACTTGATTTTAATAATGGTATCGAACGAACCCGAACCAACATTAAACCGACATTTAACCATGATTAAAATACCCCAAACATACTGAAAAATATGCATAATAACTGTAAAACACGAAAATAGGTGAAGGGAATCCAAAAACACAAAACACTAATTCGAGAGTCATTTTAGCACCTTTCACCATAAATTCTCGTACGACATCTAAACTCGACCAAATCACAAACGGCCAAAAACATGACTTTCCTAACTCATTGAGGTACTGTCCAGTCCAAGACCATGGGCTAAAAGCCAACCAAGAACTCAAACAAGCACCAAAACCCAAGATGAAAGTTGCTGTCAAAAATCCAGCAGCAGCAACTTGTGTGTTTGTGGTGTAAACTCTGAAATTTAATGACCAATGGCTTGAACCACCGCCCAAAGACTCTTATCAACATCCTAAGGCTTGGCATGGACCATGGCTAAGGGCTAAAAGCCAACCACAACCAAAGCAAACACCTAGGACAATCACAGCTTAGCAACCGTCTCGTTCCAAGGGCCATTTTATCGACCATGGATCGATCTAGACATGATGGAGTGTTGTATGAACCATGGCTATGGTCTGGAAGCCAACCATAATCCAATCAACACACCAAAACCGAAAGTGTACCCATGCAGAATTATATAGGAACCGAATTGCACTTGTTTTGTTTTGATGAACTTTTGATGGATCCGTGAACCAATCCTTGAAAGGACACCTTGGTCATGTCCTAGATATAGTATGGAGGGGTTCTGACCGTAGCTACAGTCCCTAGGATAGCCATGATTCGAACTCTCACCTTAAACCACCAAATGATAAAACCTTGGACTCAAATTCTGCACTTAAGGAAAAATTGCTGTCATTACTTTGTTTGTGCGTGTATGGATGTAAACCAATGAACCAATAACACTTTAACACACTCTAATTCATGCCTAGTAGCAGCCATGTGTGCCTGGAACCGAGCAACCTCCTGAAATCACAAGAAACATCTCAAACCAAAACATTAGTCAAAGCCGAGAACCTGCACAGTTTTTTATTTCGAATATGTTGCTGATGTATTTCGTTTTTCTCATAAATCTTGATCACATACTGATTTAAAATGTCTATTATGACCTAATTGAAGAGCAAAGAACTAATATATACATGCCTGGAATTTGTTTTGACAAAAACAAATCAAAACGACAATACGATGCGACGGAACCGAGTTGGATTTCTCCTCTTGTTCTCCTACTGTTTTGCTCCTTCTTTCACGATTATTAGCTGCTGGTTTATGCTAATTTTCGAAGGTGAGGTTGTGGGGAATGTAAGTGATGAAGGTGAATACTATAATAGGTGTTAAAGGTGCCATTATAAGCCTTTAGTTTGGGAGTTACAAGTCAAGAAGTGGAATGGTTTGAAATGTTTCTTCTTCTTTCTTGCTGCCTAGGCTTCTTATCTTTCAGTTGCACGTTCAGCTCCTTTTAGTCTGATAGGTTGAGGGAAATTGAAGTGGATTTGTTGTATTNCCAGATATTTTTAATTTCTGTCAATTTTATATCCTAAATAGTTTTTAAATAAAAATAGATATTTATGTTTTTTTAAAAAAAATCAAATTCGAGTCCAAAATTATGTTCCCGGCCCAAGCCCACAAATATATGTCCAGTTATATGATGGACCCGTGTCGTGTCATCCAAGATTTCTAGTGTTGTATTGCTAGGGTTTTGTCACTTTTTGAATTCTCAAAAATAATTTCTTCTTCAATGGATTCTTCTGCTCTTAATTCCCCTGAATTGCAGAGGTTTCTGAACGTAAGTGATTCGAACTACTATTCATTTGAGTGCGTGCGTGCGTTTGTTTCAATTGGGTGTTGTGCATTAAATCTAAATTTGAATTTGTTTAATACCATTTTTAGGAGGCAGTCTATTACTTTAACTGTGAGGAATTAATCTGAGTTTGGATTCTATATTTTGTAGCTTTTTTGATTGGATCTTCTGCGTGTATGTTTATATTTGGAGAGACTTATGAGGTGTTATTCATTTTAATTCGATGTCACGGAATGAGTTGTAATGGCATGTTGAATTCTGTGTAGTAATCTGCAGGTGTGAAAACATGACTATTGTATGAAGTTGGTTTCAAAGTCTAATTTTTTTTGTTATTGTTTCGATTTCCGTTTAGATTTCTATTGTGAGATGCTTAAGATTGCAGTTTCAATCAATTCCTAACCATTTATTTCTTGGAATCTCACTGTCCGAAAAATTTTGATCATGTTTTTTTATTGAGGAAATATGATGTTTCTTCTAATGATGTTATTTTGAATATGCAGAGTTAAAAGAAAATATCATGCGCAAATAGATGGCATTATTATTATATATTTTTTAATGATTCTGGGTGGATTTGAGGTCCTTAAATTTCATCCATTTTTGGGTCTAAGAAATTACCTTTAAGTTAAAACCTTGTCTCTCTAGGAAAGATTTGGTGATTTGTTCCAACTATTTGCACATTGGATCGCAGGCACGCTGTGTCTTTGTTTTTGCCTCAGTTTGTTTCGTCTTTCTCACCCATAGCAATTTTGTATGATATGAAATATTTGTTTGGTCCAAATTCTGATGTTAGTGTCAACTACATCTTTATTTACTTTCTGAGTTACATTTTGTTGTTTTCGTCATAGTTAATCTTGAGCAACAAACTATAGCCTATTAAATCTCCAGGTTTTAAAAGGAAATTAAAAATATGTGTGATAGTTATCTTGAGCAACAAACTATAGACTATTAAATCTCCAGGGTTTAAAAGGAAATTACAAATATATGTACATATATTTTTAATTTCCTTTTAAACCCTGGAGATTTAATAGGCTATAGTTTGTTGCTCAAGATAACTATCACTTAGTGTATTAGATCACTTCTTTAATGTCATTAGTCAACTTGTCATGGTATTTGAAGAAGCTTGCTCAAGTATGATTTATGGGCATGAGCGGGTGTAGATTAGCAATCTTTGTACAGAGGGGCTGTGGAACTGTAAGTTTGGTCCATTCAACACTCTTAAACGGGATTAAACTATAATTTTAGTTCGTGATTGTTTTGCTGCATTTTGTTTTTCACTGATATAGAGCTTTCCACTCTTTAATCGATTTTTTTAGGTAGATTATAAAATTGTTTGTCAATATCACCGAAACCCATAGGCGCTGCTTTCTTCTTTGAGTTGTGTGCATGATATTTGTTGATCATATGTAGTTATTCTCTTGCTGATATGTTCCATGGATGAATCTTTTCAGCAAGAAAAAGAAAAAGCCATGGTCAGTGAAATGATTGGAAAGCTTACATCCGCTTGCTGGGATAAATGCATCACCGGAACTCCTGGAAGCAAGTTCAGTTCTAGTGAATCTACTTGTCTCGCAAATTGTGCCCAACGCTACATGGATATGAGTCTCATCATCATGAAACGTCTCCAGCAGTGAAATTATTCAGAAGGTTGGAAGAAGTTTTTTGAGTCTCGGATCTCGTAAGCGCGCTCCTCTAAACAGTGAAGTTAAAGCAAGTAATTTTATGCATCTAGGCAAAGTTTTTTTTTTTTTTTTTTTACATCTAGAGCCTGTTATCATCAGAATGTAACTTGATTTTTCGTTCTGTCGGCGATTTCTTGATCCAGGGACCTTCATGTGTGCAATTTACATTTTCTAAGTGTGTAATTTTTCTTGAATTTCTAGAGAATTCTAAATTCTTGAATTTTTATCTTTGTCAAACAACAATCATGGGATCATTTTTGAATCTATGGCACCTTACGTTAACTGAAAACACCTGATTCCAAAAATGTGGTATAATGTAATAGATGTCGAGGGAAGGTCATAACTTCAAGAAACAACTTGTTAAATTTGTAATTTTGTTAATCAATATAATTATGATGTCTTTGGGGCAATTTTAATGGTTAAACTATTTATTTATAATTCAAATGGGACAACATTTTGTATCATAACAATTAAATCAATATCACCAATCGATTTTAAATAATAATATTATGATAATACATTGTTTCACTAATAATTTTTCTGAGGAATATATATATATATAATATATATATATACCTCTTTAAAAATTTAAAATAGAATTAGAATAACTTAAAATTTTATTTTATAAATTAAAATTTGTATAGTTGCATCGTACGATTAGAATGATATTTTAGTTTCTAATAATGGATTAATTAACGGTTTATGCTAAAGCTAATTAATTAATTAATTAGTCAAAGGATTAGTCAAGCAGTCAACTATGTCATCAACTTGTACTTTCAAGAAAATGTCTCTCTCTCATTTCTTCGCCCCCTGCATTTTTGCCCCAGCTCCCATGGCTGCGCTTCTTGCTCTTGCTCGATCATTGCAAGATATTTTGGATCTTGGACATTATGTCGATCTTTTTCACAAAGAAAAAAAGCCTTTATCTCCATGGAATATTTGATTTTATTCACTTTCCTTGGAGATTATTCAGATTAGCATCGTGGAACTGTCGATTGGGTGGTAAATGGAATCAGAAAAGCTGCATATGAAGCTCAAGATTTCATGTATTCGTATTGTTGTTCGGTATTAACTACTGATGATGATCGGAGTTCTTCAGCGGCTAATGCAGACGAGGTGAGATTGGATGGAGACTTAACCATGGCGTTTGAAAGGATTGGTTTTGTTTGGAAAAAGACGATGAATATGAAGAACAGTGGCACAGTACAAGATCTCTGATCCTTTTCGTATTCTTCTGCTGTTGATCATTCATCCACGGTCCAAGCTTCCGACAAAAAATGGTTGCGGGTTTTGATGATGATTTGATTATTGATGAACTCAGCCAAGAAAATTCAATAGTATCAACATGAAAATGGAAACGATGCTTCGAAGAAAGATTTTTGTTCGACGATTATTCGAAGCAAATAGGTCCCTTTAGGGCCTTTGATTTCCACTTGAAACTCAAATTGTAATGAAAAAAGATTGAGAACAACTTCAGACAGACAAGTTAATATCTACGGGTGAGACATGAAGTATAACCACACTTGTCTTAAAAGAATTACATATACACAATTTACCACATCAATAACTGTAATACTCGGTTTCGCCATCTTCTATCATCGATTTTCCATGCTGTCGATGGTAGTGATTTCAGGCCCCATGGAATTATCTCGGTCTACACCCTCGTCCCAAGCCGCCTTCCTTCGGTCTCTTCTTGAATTTGTCGAGTTTGTGCTAACAAAACTCGAGCCGACTGCATGAGATGGTTGCATCACGGGCTTTCTCTGCACTTTTGCTCGAAAGTTGTTCTTTGATAGAGGAATACTACTGCAGAATACCTCCAAGAAGTTGAGAACTATCCCTCTGTTGTAAGGATTCGTGCGTCCATTGTACCGATATCTAAAATTCTCATAAGTTGACTGCAGTAAAAGCATAAAACATTTTCAGATTAAAAATTGTATTCGATTTGTCAAGATATTGAGTTTTTTTCAAGATGCTTCTAAAAGTTCAGAGGAACCTTAGATACAGAGAAATTTGAAACAAATGAATACCAGCATGCTACCTGGTTTGAACTGATGAGGTAGAGATGGAATATAGATAGGCCGCCAACGAACCAAAGCGCTAGAAATGTATAGATGATAAGTGCGATGGAGGCTGGAGTTTTGGCCGCTGCTTTAAAGAATGAGGTCTTCTCGCTATTGATTATATTTTTGACATAAACCCAGCAAAACCCGTGTACATACAAGCAAAGAAGTGTTGCTGAGAAGATGAACATGAAAAAGAACCGATAGTTTCTCTGCATCCACAACAAAGAACCAGTCAAGAACATTCACATGAACAACAAGAAGCTGCTGCTGAAAAATTCTCAACAAGAGTTCAAAAAAAAAAAAAGAATTGAACTGAAGAATTGGAAAAAAATGAAACATGATAGTTATGCAACTCGATTTTTTTAAATGCGTATGGCAGTCGAAATTCTATGTTTTGATAGTTGTGTCAGCTTAGCAGTCAGATGGGATAGAAAGCACAGTTGATACTATCAAACAAAAGTTATATGAGACTTAAACTGGTATATTGTGACTCAAAATGATACTTACTAGTCCGATGCATTGTCCAACCCAGGGACAGTGATGATCAAATCGTTCCACACAGTTATCGCAAATCGAGCAATGTGAACAACGAGGAGGCCGATATAGCATACAAGTGTCACAGTATTTGACTTTCACAGTTACTCCATTAACGACTACATCTTTTGAACGAGGAAAACGTGACATTTGATCTATCCTGAGTTCTGCACTAGCTTCATAACTTTCTGGTTCTGGGGGCTGAGAATTGCGAGGTATAATACCTGGATCTCTTCCAGAAGTCAATAGGAGAAGGAATAATACCTGCATGTATACAACAGCCAAATGTGAAACTTGAGCTCATCTCTTATGCAAGAAACAACATCAATCCAATTAAATTTTATCCCTCGGAAATAACATCTCAAGCAAGGGAAAATTATTCCTACTTTTTGGAAAGGAGAAAGCAGAAATTTGTTAAAATATCTATTATCTAAATTTCCACATATAGTTCAAACAACCATAAGAATATGTAAACACACGATGCCTGCCCGGCATACTGGTTTGCGAAAGAAGCGAAAAAAATAGAATCAGAAGATAAATTTCAAGTCACAATCCAGCTACAAGTTAAACATCACAAAACTTTCAATTTGTTCTTTAAGTAAAGAACTAAGAAATCTCAACAAAATGAAGCCATGGCATAATGCCTTCCAAACCAACAGAAACAAACATAAACCTTCGAAGGAGACCAGACTTACATATACTGTGAAAACTACACATACTACCATAACCGAGATTCCCCAATCGCCAGAAAAGTCGTCCATTAGTTTTCTGGCAACGAAGACACAGAAAACAGCAGCAGGAGCAACTATTAACAATATTGATAGAAAAACTGATTTCCAATCTGGCCCGAATATGAACCTTCCTCCGAAGCAAAATTTCTGCACAAGAAAATGATCAACAGGCAATTTCAGTAAGATTGAGTCGATTAAACATGTTTCAATGGTACTTGAGTCGAGAAACAAAGTGATATGATGATTCCCAGCTACGCAACACCACTTTTTCTCCACAATTTGCCATACAGACCAGAAGCAAAATTTCCTTACTATCTTGCAAAATTGGGAATATAATTTCCCCCTCCTCTAATACAAACTGAAGCTCCTAAAAACCAAATAGATGCATATAAAAAGTACAAAAGACAGCTCAACTTTATAAACATCTCAAACTATTCAAAAGTGAATGCAACAATCCCATGTAACAACAATTCCAGAACAAAGGATCAAAAACTTGAGCTTAAAAATTTAAATAAATTCACGATGATCACAAAGTTTTTCCTTTTCTTTATAGATTAACTATTTCCTTTAAATCACGGGAAAACCCATTAATTGTTTGCCCATAAAAGACTGAAAAAAGAACAATCTGTAGAAAATCACATTATTGCCTTCCCAAGCACGGTAACTCCTGATCAACTCGGCCTCACCCTCGGCAGCTCCTGGGTGGGGCTCCGCCGGCGCCACAACATTCATATCTAATCCTTACGATTTTCTTCTTCTTTTTTTTTTCAGCAATTAATTCCCTTTCTGTGTCTAAACATGAGATGAATGAAATAGAAGCATGAAGAAAGAATCAAATGGGAGAAGTCAACGAGAAACAGACAAAGAAGCAATCGATATGTAGAGTTGAACATTTCGCGGAAAGACGGCTGTTTCGAGCGCGTGGTGATTGTACTCAAGAGTGCGAAGTTGACTTTGACCTATTAATGTCAGCATCACGGAACGGATTTCCGGCTACATTCGATTATTTCAATGGCCAATTTAGATAGTCAAAATTTACGTTTGAATTTTTATCATCTTTGCTTATGAAGTCCGACACAATAAATGTCACATCATGGTATTGCACGGTTAAAAATTGTTTCAACGTCGAGTCAGAAAAAAATAACGAACTAAAACTCCAATTTATATATCTTTTGAATTGATTTGTAATTGTGATAACGGTTATGTGTGGCTAGACTTGACTTTTTGCAAGATCAATTCGAGCTGATATGACCAGATTTACCTTGTCTACATTTTAGTCATGTCCGATTAGACTTATAACTGTCCGATTCAATATAGCCAAGACCTCCGTGCTTAGCTTGTTCTCATAAAATACATTCAGGTTATGTTGGGCTTCTGACTGATTATGCTCATATATCATGCTGAAGCAGACAAAATTTATTATCTTAGACTTGCCTTTATGTAGACACGATTGAGTTACTGATTAAGAAAAAAATTGCTTTCATTATTGCCAAATCCTAAGCCAATTTTGCCTCTGGTCAATTATGCATCTCATGCATTTTTTCAATAGAAACAGAATATTTGTTTCAAGAAATGGCCAACTACGTTTGTCGTTTATTTTCACTAAAAGTAACTTGAAACATTCTACACAAATTATCATTTTCTGTTGCTAGTAGATTCAACTTTACCCTTAAACTGTCAAGCTTCTTATGCTGCGAGCAACTAGAGTCCCTTAAAATATTTATTAGGCTTTTATTTTATGATTTCACATACTCAAATTATTGCAATAATCTCTTAAACTCATATATCATGTCATGCATTGATGTGATAAGATCTTCATGTGTAAATTCATTAGAGTTGAAAATCAAATACAATATCAGCGGCAGACTCTAGCTCAACTTCAGTGGCTTCCGACTCAACGTTTGCCATTAGTTTGAACTTATTCTTCCTCACTCTCGTTGGCTGAGGTCTCTAAGTTAGAAAGTTGTGAATCTGAATCAGCCGCTCTTGCTCTCATATTCAACAAGCACTTTCTGGTCCTTCTTTTTCTCGAATGATCTTTTATCATCTTTGGACCGTCTCTTCTCTTATGATTTCTTATCATCATTATTGGTCATGTTACAATCTGCAATAAAATAACCCTTATTTGCTAAGTCAAAACAAACTTAATTATCATCAGCTTCATCTTTTTTATGATAAGAATTAAACCTGAATTGATTATTTATCATAAATTTGACAAATTTCTTAACAAATAAACATGACCTCATTGCTTATCTAATCAACAGATTTTCTGTTGTAGTAATCTTTGTCGACGATTGGAGAGCTAGATTTTTTGTGGATTTAAGAGCGGAAAGTTCCTCTTACAAATAAAAACACGACCTCATTGTTTATCAAGTCTCTTTTTGGGGACTGAGTGTTTTCTTTGACTCTCCTTCACATGTTGACAGTATTGTCTCATATCAACCTTTTTTTTTAAATAAAAAAATTGCTTTGTTCGTTCAGATTTTCTTGAATTTTTGCTGCAGGAATGATGGTCAATTCTTGCATCAGTATGGGTGTGTATTGCTGCCAAGTTAAATGTATCAAGAAATTATCTTGTGTGCAAACTTAAATGTATCAAGAAATTAGCTTGTGTGCTTGGGTGTGTAAATGTGTAATGCTGCCAAGTCATCAAGACACATCTATACATTCTTGACAGAAGAGTGGTAATTTTCTTGCAGCTGGGAGTTCTTAAAATGTCACAGGCTAGGTTGCAAGGTGTTTCAAATCCAAGTGAGATGTACTTAAGTGAGCAGCGCCCCCTGTTTCAGATTATTTGGCCGGATTGGCTGTCACTGTATTGAGAAAAAATTCATTTTGCTAGCTTTATTTGTTATATTCCCTAGTTATATATCTGTAGGNAGTTGTATGTTCACGTTTCCCGTTGGTTTGCTAGGTAATTGGTTGAAGGAAATTATATAAATTATAGTATTTGAATTACTAATTATTAGTGAAATTTACATGATAATTGAATACACCATGAAGTGCCATTAGGGATGATTTGAATGGAGAGTTACTAACTCTTTGAAATATTTTAAATGTTAAACCAAAATTTATTACTAATTTGCATGGTATATTATTGTTTTAAATCCTGTAATTTAGCTTCTTAATGTTTTAACACTCATTTGAACATTTTAGTGAATATCACTTTAATTTAAACTGAACTCTTGCATGGCATTGCATGTTTAAAATTTAAGTACTTAAATGTTATGTTTAATATCTTGAATATATTATACCTAGATTAATTCATCCCCATTTGTTTACACATTTTACTTTAAACTTTAATTAAATATTAACCTAAAAGAATTTATTTAATAACTTAGCTCTAATTAATTTATTAAATCCCAAAGACATTCTTTTCCTTTAAATTAAATTATTCTTTGATTTAAATTAAATTTAAGAATATTTTCTTATTATTAATCTTATTATTAATCTTATCTCTAATCTCCAAACTCCGGTCCGGCCTCGCGTGTTTACCCTGAAAAGATAGAACTAAACATCTTCTTTTAAAATAAATAAAACACTTCATATTTTCTTTAAATTTCAAATTTAATTTAAATAATAGAATTTATGCATGACTTATTCGTAATCTGATTTTCGGGTTCTACAACTCTACCCCCCTTAAAAGAATTTCATCCTCGAAATTAAAACTTACCGAATAACTCGGGATATCGATTCTTCATCTCTGGCTCGGATTCCCACGTTGCTTCCTCCTCCGAATGATTGAGCCACTTGACTTTCACTAGCTTGACCATTTTGTTCCGAAGCTTCTTCTCTTGCCGGTCTAAAATTTGCACTGGTCTTTCCTCATATGACAAGTTCGGAGTGAGCTGCAACGGTTCAAAGTTCAAGACATGCGATGAATTCACCATATACTTCCTCAACATGGAGACGTGAAACACGTTGTGTACTCCGACCAGATTCGGCGGAAGAGCAACACGATAAGTTAATGTCCCAACTCTGTCGAGGATCTCAAATGGTCCAATATATCTCGGACTGAGCTTTCTTTCTTCCCGAACCGTATGACACCTTTCATCGGTGCAATCTTCACGAAAACATGGTCACCAACAGCAAACTCCAGATCTCTCCTCCTCTGATCTGCATCACTCTTCTGTCTACTCTGAGCAGTCCTCATCCTGTCACGGATCTTGACTACTGTATCAGCAGCCTGCTGCACAATCTCCGGACCCAAATTTGATCTCTCCCCTACTTCATCCCAATGTATAGGAGATCTACACTTACGACCGTACAGTGCTTCATATGGAGCCATACCTATAGACGACTGAAAACTGTTGTTATAGGTAAACTCCACCAACGGTAGCTTTGATTCCCAACTCCGGCAGAAATCAAGGACACATGCACAAAGAAGAACCTCCGAAATTTGAATGACTCTCTCGGACTGACCATATGTCTGTGGGTGAAAAGCTGTGCTAAACAACAACTTCGTACCCATAGCTGAATGTAGACTCTTCCAAAATGAGGAAGTGAATCTAGGATCTCAGTCAGACACTATAGAAACGAGAATACCATGAAGTCTGACGATCTCTCGGATATACAACTCTGCATATTGAATCATGGATAAAGTCGTCTTAATGGGAAAGAAATGGGCTGATTTTGTAAGACGATCTACAATCACCCATATAGCATTCGACCCTCTTGCTGACTTCGGCAAACCGACAACGAAGTTCATGGTAACATTCTCCCACTTCCACTCGAGAATAGGAAGAGGCTTGAGCATGACTGCTGGTCTCTGATTCTCCGCTTTCACTAGTTGACATGTTAGACACTCGGACACAAAACGTCTGATATCCCTCTTCATTCCTGGCCACCAATATAATAACTGCAGGTCTTTGTACATCTTTGTACTCCCTGGATGAATAGAGTACGGCGACATATGGGCCTCAGCTAAAATATCTGCTCGAATAGAATCGCTGCTAGGAACCCACATTTTGTCTCGATATCTCACAATACCGTCCCTAATTGTGTACAAAATACTGTCCTTGGCCTCATCTCTCTGCCTCCATTTTGCTAACTGCTCGTCTGCTAACTGTCCACTGCGAATACGGTCTAGAAGAGAAGACTGAATCGTCAAAGTAGATAGACGAGGAACTCTACCTTGAGGATATGTCTCTAGATCAAACCTCTGTATCTCAAACTGAAGAGGTCTCGAAACCACCAAATGAGCCATCACTGCGACTTTCTTGCTCAACGCATCTGCAATTACATTAGCTTTGCCAGGATGATAGCTAATGTCACAGTCATAATCCTTCACTAGCTCCAACCAACGCCTCTCCCGCATATTCAACTCTTTCTGTGTAAAGAAGTATTTGAGACTTTTGTGGTCGGTAAAGATCTGGCACTTCTCTCAGTAGAAATAATGCCTCCAAATCTTCAATGCAAATACTACGGCTGCCAACTCTAGATCATGGGTAGAATAATTCTTCTCAAACCAATTTGTACTAATAATGCCAGAAATGTATGGTTCAACGATACAGATGAACATCAACCAAAAGTTCTTTCTGTAAGTACCATAANGCCCCCTGTTTCAGATTATTTGGCCGGATTGGCTGTCACTGTATTGAGAAAAAATTCATTTTGCTAGCTTTATTTGTTATATTCCCTAGTTATATATCTGTAGGGATTATGTGTGGCTGTCTCACCATTTATGAGACATGTAAATGATGTTCAAGCTAGCAAACCTGACATGATTATATCAGTAAGTTATTTTTCTCTTTTTGTTTATTCAGTTAGTGCTTCCAGTGGAGAATTCTTGTTATCTGGAGGATGATTCATAAACAAAATCTTTGTTCTTTTTTATCCAGCTCAACATCATCTGCTACTGACCAGATATGCTTTGAGCTTCCAGTTGTGGACTGTGGTCCTCCCTTCACATAAACATAAAACTACCTCTTAAAATAATGCCAAACATATTATTAAGTTGACAACATTGTTTTATAAAGAAGTTTAGTAATTGTATAGCACAAAAAAAGAACCAAAAAAAGGAGCCCAATAAAGTATTTTTGGCAATTTTAAATGGGTGCACGTAAATATAAAATAATCAGAAAATTCTATATTTCGCAAAATAAAAGATGGATTGCCTCATTGTTGACTTGCAATTTAAAGTTCAGTTCATCAAGATCACCTACAATTACAATCCAAGCCTGACCTCAAAATATATATGCACTAGTCCCAACCAACA
Organism: Primulina huaijiensis; assembly: GCF_012295235.1. Taxonomy (NCBI): domain Eukaryota; kingdom Viridiplantae; phylum Streptophyta; class Magnoliopsida; order Lamiales; family Gesneriaceae; genus Primulina; species Primulina huaijiensis. The sequence goes on along the minus strand of NC_133318.1, from coordinate 7,736,313 downwards.
ATAAGCTGCTGAAATTGAATGATGCTTTCACCGATCCTGAACTTACTCTCTTAAACTTTTATCTGTATATATTTGTCATATCAGCGGTTCGCACGATCACATTCCTTGTTTTCGTGAAGGTAAGGTAGAAACAAGTAAATTTGGATCAATCATGTCAATTAAGCCTACTGGCAATTAAATTTCTAGCTTCACTACAAAGTGCATCTGGATTGTTTCCTACTATATTCGGGTGAACGATAATTTTCAATGACCCTGGATTCAATATGCCCTCAAATCCTGGGGGCATGATTTCACCTGTTCCAATCAGGCTAATTGGAACAATGGGTACTCCAGTCTTTGCCGCAACACTGAATGCACCTTTCTACATAAACAAATCATTGATACAATACCACACACATGTAAGAGAAACAAACATAACCAATTTTAGAGAATACACCATGCTTGTTGATATAACAATCATAGTATGGCAGGTTGACACACCAAAAATTGATCAAAAGTTATAATTCCATATATGCATATTGCTTTGGTGTATCTTCCCCTTGGTCAAGAATATATTGTAAATTTTATTTTAAGTTCAAGAAATGAACATGCTTCAGAAACATTAATTGTTTTTAAGGCTGTTCATTGGGGAAGAATTTGATTGTGTGAAACTAGTACTATTTGAACTCAACTGTTTTTCCACCTGTAGGAGAGAAAATGTATCGTTCATATAAATGTATCTTAGCCCTGTGAAAAACAATGTCAACAAACATAACGATTGGCATTTTTCACAACGATATAGATCCCAAATGCCTAAGTTTGAGTAACAATCTTAACAAATAACTCAGACGGGGTAATAAATTTACCTTGAATGGACCTAATTTCCCATCTTTACTTCGAGTTCCCTCAGGGAAGAAGAAAACTGATGCTCCCTTATTGATAAGAGCAATGCATTGCTTAAGGCAGTCCTGTGCTCAACAAATGAACAAAATCCAAGTTGCTTAAGTGTATCCAAGTCGCTTAAGCGTAAAGGACAGTCAATAGATGTAATGAAAGATGCCAAAAATATATATAAACCTAAAGATTGTTTATTGGAATGGCATGATTAGCCCGATGATATCTCCAATTTCATAAAACTGTAGATGATTTTTGTTTGTCATTAGTATTATCGAGTCATTCAACAATTAACATACTTGTTGTAACATGAAATGAGATTTGAGAAGAGACGTACAAACTGACTCTTGCTATCCATGCGCTTTAAAGGAATGACACCGAGCAGAAACATGGCCCATCCGATAATTGGATAGAGAAAAACTGAAGTTTTGCTGATGAATTTGAAACATCTCCCAAGAGTAAGAAGAGCATATATGTCTAAAAAGCTTTGGTGATTGGAAACATATACAGCAGAGGTATCTGTTGGAGGCAGATTCTCCAATCCTTCATACTCAATCTTGACAAAGGGAGCAACACTAAGAAATGCCCATGTTTTGGCGACCAGATAATGCGCTTTTCTACGGTATCGGTCGAACATGAGCACGAGAGGATGCTCGAGAAGCATAGGCACGAACAAAATGATTGCAGCAAACGCTGTAACAGCGTAAAAGCAAATTCCTCTGACCTTTGAATTCAACCAAAATTCTAAATCCAAGGTCATAAAGAAAAGTGGTGAGAATAAGAGAGGTTAATTGATAAATTCAAATAAAAATGGAAACTTAAAAGGACTAGTAGAACACCTGAAAATGCAAGCATTTCTTGAGTGGATCCGGTCCCTGCAAGTTCAGATCTAACAACTACATCTCTCGACAATTTGCCCCGTATCTGACAACCACAACCATTACACGTTATACTGGAGCCTGGTTCATCATACAAAGAGCTCTGAGGTGGACGACAGGTTCTTCTCAAATCACCTCTTGCTTCATGTGGAAGACAACCTACATGTTAGAACATGGGCATAAAACAAATTAAAAACATATCCGCATTTTATCAGAAGTCAGAACCAACAGCGAACTCAAAACCAGTTCACATTTTATCAGAACCCACAGTGAACAGACTCATAATTTTTAACAGTACAGCCAAATAAAAGTGAATTGGGCGTTGCCCTCATAACCTTATGTATTGATAATGCAAATAGATCTAAATGGTGTGGCACATGGCATGCTGTAGATTTTCAAATTGTCTTAGTCAAACCAATTTGTACTAATAATGCCAGAAATGCATGGTTCAAAGATACAGATGAACATCAACCAAAAGTTCTTTCTGTAAGTACCATAAACTAGTCTCTAGAGCAGCAGCCACAAATTGAAAACTTTGTTCTGTGCAAAGTTATTAAACATAAAAATTCTTAAAACTGGCATAACATAAATAATTTCTGTTTATCAACTGATTGTTAAAAAATTGACACACGATACATATATGGCCAACCATCAATCTAATTTCTCGCTGAAACTTATTCATTTTTTGAAATAAAGTAATTCCATATTCAAGAAGACAAGCACAATAACAGAACNGTCAATCTAATTTCTCGCTGAAATCTATTCATTTTTTAAAATAAAGTAATTCCATATTCAAGAAGACAAGCACAATAACAGAACGTGAAATATTGGAAGAGAAACAGAACAATGAAAAAAAGACTATTTTCTGGAGTTCTCCAGCAGAATATATGGCTTTTCAGGGGTATAATGTGTTGAGTGATCAGATTATACTTCGTTCATAAACTGGACCCTCTTTAAGAAGCCTGAACGACGATATGCCTCAAGGCTAAAAAATGGCTTTCAAGAAGCTAACAAGAAACATATAAATTGAACATCAACTCACAATTACTTGAAAATCTCTGATTTGGTTGTTTACAACGACGACAGCGTCCGAAGCAAGATCCACGATGAGAGCCCAACTGCTTCCATCAATATCCAGGAACAGCAAAATCACAATGTTGGAAGGTATAAGAAAATAAAACTAATTAATAGATTTGCCCCTAGGATGCCCGGCAATACATGATCAATCCTTACACGCACTCCTGAACACTCAAAACCGTATGCGAGTTATTTGCAACATTTATTCGTGACATGTCCACTCCTTTACTGTAACTAATAACTTAATTATTTCATTCTAATTGGAAAAAAGAATCACAAAAATCATCAGGATCATTACAATTTTCTATGGGGCGCAAGTGTACATAAATCTACTAGTGGACATGCAAAATTACAAAGCCTGATACAATACGGATTAAACACTAAACAAGCTGAGCCTTCGACCAAGAAAATATCATCAAAGCCGCATAATTGAATTTTTCCCCGATAAGAAACATGATTAACATAGAAAGATATGGTGAGAAAAAAATCAAGGATGGAATTCATCATTCCAACAGTTAATTAACAACAAATTTCTTCTGTAACCAAAATATCTAATCTAAGGAAAAGTTCAAAAGTAGACTCACACTAATTACACATAAATAAACCAATACAAGACAGAAGTTGGGAACTTACTGATCGACTAGGAGCGAAGAACCCATGTCCCCTTTTGGCTACAAAATTAGAAAAAAATCCACAATATTGAATTCATTGAACAGCAAATATTGATTAGATTGTTGGGAACAAAGAACTCACACGGGTGAAGTGGAGATGATGAAAACGTGGGGAAGTTGATACGGCTGAATTGCAACGATAGTTCCATTTCTCGTTGTTCTAGGGGATTGAGAAACACTGTGTCGCTCACATTTTCATCTTTAAGACTTTCTGCATTGAGAAATGTGCCAACCTACCCTTTTATTTGTTCTGCCAATGGAAAGATTTCCGAGGGTAGTCTTGTAGGAAGTAGGGTTGTAAACACATGGTTTGAATACGTACTATGGTTTGATTTGTATTCGACTCTATCAAATTCGACTCGAATTTTGAATAAGTTCGAATGTTTTTTTCGAATCAAACGCGAATCTATGTTAAGTTGTTCGATAGTTCACGAGTAAGTTTTAGTATTTTATTAATATAATATAATTATATATTAAATAAATAAATTTTAAGTCTTTCGAATAATTATTTTCGAATAATAATTCAAATAGTTCATTTCGAACTCGAGCTTTAATTCCAACCGAAAGTTTTAAAATTTCCAAACTTCGAATCAAGCTCGAACTCGAATAGAACTAATTCGAGTCGAATTCGAGCATTCAAATTTTCGTCATATTCGAATCTATTCCCTTCATTTACACCCCTAGTAAGAAGCCTAATTTTTTTAATAGATATTAGCCAACTACGCATATTCTGATGTATGTGTAAAATAATGATGATTATTAAGTATATGAATTATGATCTTATTAAGTATATGAATCATGATCATTGACCGATCGAGTTGATTCATAATGTTTTGTTATATAGATTTTAATTATTATTTGGATAACGATAATGAAAATATATTAAATATTTAACGTGTAGAAATAATATGTGAATTTTTGAATTTTTAAAATGGATTATATATTGTAGTTATGATTAAATTATATGAAAAATATTATTTATCTAAATGGATGAAGTATTTTCGTAAAAACTAATTGACATCACATAGTCACTATTAAAAATCTCAACCTTTATATATGATATAGATATACTAACCCGCGTTGTTGTTCTGTGTCTATATGGTTGTTTCTTCAAGTTTTGTCATGAAAAGTTGGAAACTACTTCAGGGAAGACTCTTTGGACAAGAATCTTGTTCACTGGAGCTGGTGGAAATCGGGAAGAAGAAGAATGCAAGAAATTGCGGGGTACTTCCGCTCACGATTGTGGTGGTTGCAGGACTACTCTCCTTTCTTCCAACAATATGTCGAAAGAAGATTTGTGGGGAAATATTTCGGAAAATATAAGTTCAACAGAACCCACAATTGTGTTGCATAGGGGAATCGAGCACCAAATCGATTTCGTGCCTGGGAGTGCATTGCCAAATCGTCCCGCCTATAGGAGCGATCCGGAGGAGACTAAGGAGCTTCAACGACAGGTAAGTGAGTTGTTAGAGAGGGGTTTTGTGCGTGAGTCTATGTCCCCTTGTGCTGTCCCTGTTTTATTAGTTCCTAAGAAAGATGGTTCATGGCGTATGTGTGTGGATCGTAGGGCAATCAATAATATAACCATTAAGTATAGGCATCCCATACCTAGACTAGATGATATGTTAGATGAATTGCATGGTGCATGTGTCTTTAGTAAAATTGACTTGAAGAGTGGTTATCACCAAATTAGGATGAGAGAAGGTGATGAGTGCAAAACTTCTTTTAAAACCAAATACGGGTTATATGAGTGGATGGTAATGCCATTTGGCTTAACTAACACTCCTAGCACCTTTATGAGGTTAATGAATCATGTTTTGCGTGCACACATAGGAAAGTTTGTTGTTGTTTATTTTGATGATATCCTAGTGTATAGCAAAAACTTGGATGAGCATGTTAATCACTTGAGGCTTGTGCTAATCACACTAAGGGCTGAAAATTTGTATGCTAACTTAAAGAAATGTGATTTTTGTACAAGCAAACTTGTCTTTCTTGGTTTTGTGGTAAGTTCACATGGTATACAAGTTGATGAAGACAAGGTAAGTGCCATTCGAGATTGGCCAACGCCTACTACTGTTGGTCAAGTTCGAAGTTTTCATGGTCTTGCAAGCTTCTATAGGAGGTTTGTAAAAGATTTTAGCACACTGGCAGCACCAATGACGGCGGTGATCAAGAAAAACGTTCCATTCCATTGGGGAGAGGAGCAAGAGAAGTCTTTTAATCTCCTTAAGCAAAAGTTAATTAATGCTCCTTTACTTGTTTTACCTGATTTTGCTAATACTTTTGAGATTGAATGTGATGCTTCAGGTGTAGGTATTGGTGGAGTGTTGATGCATGGAGGACGGCCGGTGGCGTACTTTAGTGAAAAGCTCAATGGAGCAGCGCTGAACTATCCCACGTATGATAAGGAGTTCTACGCACTTGTACGGCGGTGATCAAGAAAAACTTTCCATTCCATTGGGGAAAGGAGCAAAAGAAGTCTTTTAATCTCCTTAAGCAAAAGTTAATTAATGCTCCTTGACTTGTTTTACCTGATTTTGCTAATACTTTTGAGATTGAATGTGATGCTTCAGGTGTAGGTATTGGTGGAGGGTTGATGAAGGAAGGACGGCCGGTGGCGTACTTTAGTGAGAAGCTCAATGGAGCAGCGCTGAACTATCCCACGTATGATAAGGAGTTCTACGCACTTGTACGGCGGTGATCAAGAAAAACTTTCCATTCCATTGGGGAAAGGAGCAAGAGAAGTCTTTTAATCTCCTTAAGCAAAAGTTACTTAATGCTCCTTTACTTGTTTTACCTGATTTTGCTAATACTTTTGAGATTGAATGTGTTGCTTCAGGTGTAGGTATTGGTGGAGGGTTGATGAAGGAAGGACGGCCGGTGGCGTACTTTAGTGAAAAGCTCAATTGAGCAGCGCTGAACTATCCCACGAATGATAAGGAGTTCTACGCACTTGTGAGGACTCTAGAGACGTGGCAGCACTACTTGAGGCCTAAGGAGTTTGTAATTCATACGGATCATGAGTCTCTAAAGCACCTCAAGGGGCAACAAAAGCTGAACAAGCGACATGCAAAGTGGGTGGCATTTATAGAGACATTCCCTACATCATCAAGTACAAACAAGGTAAGGAAAACGTAGTGGCCGACGCACTATCACGGAGGTACGTACTAATCTCTACCTTGGAATAAAAAATTTTGGGATTTGAGCATGTGAAAGAATTATATGTACTAGATGAGGATTTTAAAGGTGTGTTTGAAACATATATGCATGGCCCACATGATAAATTTTATTTGCATCATGGTTTCTTATTTAGAGAAGATAAGTTGTGCATCCCTAAATCTTCAATTCGTGAATTACTTGTTAGGGAGGCACATGGGGGTGGTCTAATGGGACATTTTGGTGTGGCTAAAACTTTAAGTGCATTGCATGAACATTTCTATTGGCCACATATGAAACGTGATGTTGAGCGTGTTTGTGGAAAGTGCATAAATTGTAGGCAAGCTAAGTCTAAGACACAACCACATGGATTGTATACACCACTTCCTGTTCCTAGTGAGCCTTGGATTGACATTTCTATGGACTTTATTTTGGGGTTGCCTAGGACTAAGAAGGGTAGGGATTCAATATTTGTTGTTGTTGATAGATTCTCTAAAATGGCATATTTTATAGCTTGTCATAAAACTGATGATGCTTCAAACATTGCGGATTTGTTCTTTAAAGAAGTCGTTAGGTTGCATGGCATGCCCAGGACTATTGTGTCTGATCGTGATGTTAAATTCTTGAGTTACTTTTGGAAAACATTGTGGGCTAAACTTGGCACTAAATTGTTGTTTTCTACTACTTGTCATCCTCAAACGGATGGACAAACTGAAGTTGTCAATAGGACATTAGGAACACTTTTGCGTGCTATTCTTAAAAAGAACTTGAAGAATTGGGAAAATTGTTTGCCATTTGTTGAGTTTGCTTATAATCGTAGCGTGCATTCTACTACAAATTATTCGCCCTTTGAAATTGTGTATGGTTTTAATCCTTTGACTCCGTTGGATTTGATGTCTTTGCCTGTGAGTGAAAGGTTAAACATGGATGGCAAAAAGAAGGCTGAATTTGTTAGGGGTTTGCATGAAAAGGCCAAGGCCAACATTGAGAAGAGAAATGAGCAATATGCCAAGCAAGCCAACAAAGGGAAGAAGAAGGTGATATTGGAGAAAGGAGATTGGGTGTGGCTACACTTGAGGAAAGAAAGGTTTCCTGAGAAGCGACGTTCGAAGCTATTACCCAGGGGCGATGGACCATTCCAAGTTCTAGAGAGGATCAATGACAACGCCTACAAACTCGACCTACCAGGTGAGTACAATGTGAGTTCCACTTTCAATGTTAGTGATTTGTCGTTGTTTGATGTAGGTGATGAGCAAGATTTGAGGACAAATCCTTTTCAAGAAGGGGAGGATGATGCGAACACGGGCGGTCAAGCTCCAAGGAAAGCATGGGAACCTTTGCAGTTGCCGGGGGGACCAATAACGAGGGGACGACTAAAGAAGTTCAAGGAGGCACTACAGGGAGTCATGAGCAAGCATGAAGGGGTCGTGATGCATGGGAGCACGTTTGGAGACCAAAGGAATATTATTCAAGCATTGTTGAATAAGGCCGAGACTACACGGATGTCTACACGGACCTGCACACGGGATCCGTGCCCTTTACAGCCGAGGATGAAGAATTTGCGTGCCGACACGGACCCGAGCACGGATCAGTACACGGGGTCCGTGTCCTAATACAGTGCGTAAACGGACCCGTACACGGAGGTGGGCACGGGGTCCGTGCTCCTTGTTTCCAGCTGAAGTTGATTCTTCCGAGCGAACACGGACCCGTACACGGAGGTCAACACGGGGTCCGTGTCCTGTGTTTTCTGCGCGGATTTGTTTCCTTTCTAGATTTTTAATTTTTTTTGGAGACTAGATTTGAGATATATTTTGTTTATTAAAACATGTTTGAACGAAAATTAACACACAATTGAGATATTATTGAGTTTATACAATAGTTTTTGAGTTTTTCTCTCAAACTTTTTCAAAGCTTTGCTTTGTAATCAAAATCAAAGTTATTAAAGTTTTAACTTTGTGACGTTGTCGATCGTTCTTGTGCGGATTGTCAAGGGCTTTTTCTTTGAAGGTTCGTTATAAATTTCGGTTGTTTATTTTCCGTGATTATTTGTTGCTAAACTTTTCATAGTTTAGAGGTGAAAATCACACACACATTTGATTCAAAAGATCGGGACAACACATCGATCCTTGCTCGTTATTGAATAGAGGGCGCGATTCGATTTTAATCGTGTTTGCTATTTATTCGTACGAGGATTCGTATCATAATCGATCGTAATTTTAAACAACACAGATAGCCATTTTTAAAAATAAGGACACACATTTATGCATGTCACATTATTTATATCAAAGTTTAAAAATACAACAAAATATGTAACAAAAGCCCACTTACCGTACTCTCGAAGTTAAGGTTCCAAAATGTGCCGAACTTGGGAGAACGAAACTTGTTGAATTTTGGCCAAGTGATGACTGAACCTAGAGAGGATCTTCACAACAATGTGTACAACAAATCACAGCATTGAAAAGCCGGAACAACTCCTCCTTCTTTCTTCTTGCAAGCGACAGCTGAGAGGTGGTTTTGGAGGGGGAGGAGCCGATTTTTCTTGCTGATTTATGGGTGTGATTTCTTTAGCATTTTGAGGTGGTATTTATAGGTGAAGGATGGTCTTTTCCCCTCCCCATGGCCGAAATCTTGGAGCCCAAGCAAGCCATCAATGTGGTCAAACTCCATCTCAAGCACCAAAGGTCAATTCTGCACCATAAATATGTCATAGCCCCTTAACTCCTTCATGGGTTTTCTCAATGGTCATTTCTTGCATAATAAGTTTGTCCAAACCTTTAGCTCCTTTAGCTCCTTCCTTGGTTAACTCAATGGTAAACTCTTGCACAATAAGTTGCTCCAAACTTTTTGCTCCTTTAGCTCCTCTTCTTGGTTAACTCAAAGGTCATTTCTTGTACATTAAATTTGTCCAGTCCTTTAGCTCTTATTATACCTCCATTTTGGTTCTTTTAGGACAAGAAAAGATGAGCTTCTTTGAGCTAGGATATTGAATTCATGAGCTAGGGATTTCCTCCCCGACAATCAATGAGCTTCCTTGAGCTGAGGGTTTTAGCTTATGAGCTGAGGGTTTCTTTTCCAAGAATCTTGGAGCTTCCTTGAGCTGAGGGTTTTAACTTATGAGCTGAGGGTTTCTTTTCCAAGTGACGTACTCTAAATTCTCAAGGTTTTGCATTGCCTCAGCTTCTTTTTGAGCTACTTTCCGAGCTTTTTGAGGTGCTTTGCTTCGAAAAATCCGGGTTCTCACATCCTACCCTCCTTATTGGAAGTTTCGTCCTCGAAACTTGAGTTAGCTAAATCTTTAAAGAGGTGAGGATGCCGAGTGTGCATATGTTCTTCAAATTCCGAAGTTGCTTCTCATTCCATATGATTTGATCATTGTATCTTGACATATGGAATCGTTCGGCATCTCATCACTTGGTATTTGGTGTCCATTACTGAAATAGGGACTTCTTCCTATTTCATTTCCTCGTCCACCTTTCCTTTGATTAGTAGCGGTTCAACTTCAAGAATGCTACTTGGATATGAGACATACTTCCTTAGCTATGAGACGTTGAAGACGTTGTCAATCCTTGACATGCCTAGTGGTAAAGCCCGCTGATAAGCTAGGTTTCCCATTTTTCTCAGTATTTCGAAGGGTCCGACATATCTTGGAGATATCTTTCTAGATTTGCTGAATCGAACCACTCCTTTCATAGGGGAAACTTTAACATAAGCCTTCACACCATTTTCAACCTCCAACGGTCTTCACTTTAAATCAGTCCAGCTCTTTTATCGATCATGAGCTGCCTTGCGTTTTTCCTTGATAATAGCTACTTTATCAAAAATTCAAGTATCATGAAGCTTTCTCTCTGATTTCAATACTTCCATGATAATTATTGTTATCAGCAAATTCAACCAAAGGTAGGTGTTTATTTAATTCCTCCGAGGTCCATGGCACACGCCCTAAAAATATCTTCAATAGTTCGATCCACCATCTTTGCCTCATGTTTAATTTCTTTTGTGTGAATGGTATTTGAAGCTTTGGTGATCGGTAAATATCTCACATATGACACCAAAGAATTTGATTCTATGTGTCTTTGGCACAACTACAATTGTGGCTAATTCAATATCATGTGTTGGATAATTTTGCTCAAATGATTTTAATTTCATCGATGTATAGGCAATTACTTGCCCTCTTGAATGAGAACACATCACAATCCTCTTTTGATGCATCATTGTAAATGGTGACATTCATGGTTTATTCGGGAAGTACTAATAATGGCGTAAAAGTGAGTTTCTTTTTCAGGATCTAAAACTCTTCTCACATTCTTCACTCTAATTGAATTTAGAGTTCTTCTGAGTGAGCTTGGTGAGCGGAAGAAAATTTTTCAACACATTCTCTTAATATCCAACTAATCCCAGAAATCTTTGAACTTCTATTCTAGTTTTTGGTCAAGGCCAGTCTATGATTGCCTCCACCTTCTTGTGACCCACTGATATGCCCATTTCAGAGATTATATGACCCAAGAATGTGACACTTTTTAGTCAAAATTCACATTTTCTAAATTTAGTATATAGTTATTTTTCTCTGAGCATCTGTAGAGCAGGACGAAGATCTTCCTTGCGGTCTTCCTCACTTGTTGAATATTCAAGAATGTCATCAATAAATGCTACCACAAACTTGTCAAAGAATTTTTTTGAACACTCTGTTCATGAGTTCTATGAATGTTGTTGGAGCATTGGTCAAAAGAAATTATTATGAACTCATAGTGTCCATGTCTTTTTTTTTAAGGCTATTTTAAGAATATTCTCTGCCTTGGTCTTCAATTTTCGTAGTCTAACCTTAGATAAAGCTTTGAAAAGATCTTAGCTCATTTTAACTGATTGAAAAAGTCATCCATTCTTAAAAGATGACATTTGTTTTTGATCTTATTAAGTTCTTTGTAGAATGACACACTATCTTGTACTTTCACCATTCTTCTGTACCAATAAGATTGAATCTCCCCAAGGAAAGGCACTTGGTTTGATTTGTTTTTGTTTAACAAATCTTGGAATCGAAATTTTAGCTCCTTAAGTTCTACTGAAGCCATTCGCTAGGGTTCCTTAGATTTTAGTGTAGCACGAGCTATCAAGTTACTTTCAAATTCTACTTAACAGTCTGAGATAACTCAAAGTAACGTTTCCGGAGCTCCTGTACCACATGAATATTTTATATCTTGAGCTCAATTCCTTCTTTTGCTTCTCTCATTATTGTTAGTTAGACTTCTTAACCATACTCCATGGCTTTCTAGGTCTGAGAAGCAGGAAGGATGGATTTATGTTCCTTATCCTTGCCATAAAATACGATTTATTCTTGGATTGGAGTTTGGAATGCTTACTCGGCTATCTACCACTGCATGATTCTTGTCCAACCAACCAATTCTCAGAATGACATTGAAATTTACCACAGTACACTAAATAAAATCGACACTGAATATATGTGTATCCATACTTATTTTATTCTAAATTATCGCGATTGCTATCTCCAAACTTAAAACCAATATAGAATCTTAGAACATAATTCCTTATCAGCCTATTGACTTAAGTCCCAATAATTATAACATAGTTAAAATTTCTTTCAACCTTATACGGAAGAAACTAATTCCTTAAACAATTCTTCTTTTACTAAATTTTTCTTTAATCAAGATTATGAGCATAGCATGCTTTAACACAAACAAGTTTCTTTGGATGTTTTTCTCCCCAAATCTTCCCCCTATTTTTTTTATACTATAAGAAGAGTCAGCACTTATTATACGTGTTACATTTTCCTCGATGTCCACAAATATCTCTTAACTCTCTTTATTTACCTCAGGTAATGACCTTAATTTCTTAAGTTATTGTTTCTTGCCTTCATTAAATATTCCAAAATCCAACATATTTAAATTTATTGCTTATCATCCCAAATTAAGTCCATAACGTTAATGTAAAGGCCTAGAAATCCGTACCTGAAAATTTGCAGAAAATTTAAAATTTTTCTTTTAAATAATTAAAAATTGCCTCATTCATAATTGAACTGATAAATAAAGTTTAATGTTCAAAGTGGCAGCGGAAGAAATTAACATTTTTCGAAACAACAGTTAAAAATTTATCCAGCAATATATAAAAATGTCTGAGCAATCAAATAATAATAAATGCTGAACTGAGGTCCTTGGGTCCTACTACTGCCGACTCGAGCTGGCTCACTGGTCCCCGCCCTCGATCCTGACATCATCAGTACNTGAACTAAACTGAACTGACCGGTAACTGGCGACCGGGCCGGTAACTGGCGACCGGGCTTAATAATGTATAGCTGATCAGACTACTGCCCCAGTATACTGGGTGAAACAACTGAACTGACCGGTAACTGGCGACCGGGCCGGTAACTGGCGACCGGACTTATGCATGATAGTAGAGTGACCACAAGCAATATTGCATAAATCTCAAAATTTGTATTTTTGCACGTAATATAATTAATTAATATAATTAAATATCATTTCATAAATTTTTTTTTCTGATTTGATTGGATCGCTCCCAGGCTCGCTGCAACCTAAATATGCCATGAAAAATATGCAATAGCTTTATAATGTCCAACTATGCAATTAACCTTAAAAAATGTGACAATTACGCCTACCGACTTTGTATTTAATCATGACTCCGAACCAACCCGAACCAACACTGAACCAACGTATAGTCATGATTAAAATACGCTTAAAATTATGAATTTATGCACCTAAAATGGTGAGGGTCGAAATCTAGGTTAATGGAGGCCAAAACATGAAAAGCTCTTTCGAGAGTCAATTTGGCACATCGCACCGTAAATTCTCGTACGACTTCAAAAATGATCCGAATCACAAACAGCCAAAAACGTGGCCTTCCTAACTTGATGAAGCACTGTCCAGTTCAATGCCATAGGCTAAAAGCCAACCAAGAACTCAAACAACGCGTCTGAATCGCGACATGCTTGCTGTCAAGAAAATTACAGCAGCTGCGTCTCTCATTTGTTGCGTCGTTTTCGAGACTACCGGCCATTGGGGCTTGAACCACCGACTAAAGACTCTTACCAACATCCCAAGGAATGATTTGAACCATGGCTAAGGGCCCTAGGCCAGCCACAATTCGCATCATACCAGAAACAACTCAAGGAGTTCACCCGAGAGCGCCTTTGCGCGCGTGAGGGGTGTTTTGCTTTGTTCGTTGTCTCGTGTCATTTGAGTGGCCATTTCATTGACCATGGCACGATCTAGACATATTGGGGTATGGTATGAACCGTGGCTAAGGGCCATAGGCCAAACCAGATCCACACCATCCCACCAACAATCGAAACACAAGTGCCGTCAAACGAAGGGGCCAAAAGGGAGGGGGCTGTTCTTGTTCTTTTTATTTAAAAACCGATTAACCACGGACAAAGCAACCAAAAGGGCGACTTATTCACGTCTTAGACATGCTAGGGAAGTGATCTAACCATGGCTACAGGCCCCTGGGGCAGCCAAGATCAGATCCTTTCCCCTTGACAGCAAGACTGAAATTTCGAAGCACAAAATGGCAGCGGTGGAAAGCTGCTGTCATTTTCGGGTTTCATCATGCATGGGGCTGGTTTGAATGGACCAACATGGTGCTAATGCATCCTATTACGTTTCTAGATGTCGCCTTGGGAGCCTGGAGTCAAACCATAACCTGAAATCCACAAAACAATGCAACCCGTGAACTTCAAAATGAAGGGCCGAAATCTGCATGTACAATTTTTTTTTTTTTTGAAATTTCTTGGTGTGTTTCGGTTTTTGCATATAAAAGGTGAGCATGTAATGTTAAATAAATGATAATAGGACTTGATTGAGGTTTGAAAGAAATAAAGACATGCCTTTGTTTCGTTTGAATGAAAAACGAAAGAATACGACGACTCGGCGCGGAGGAGACGGAGTTGCTTCTCTTGTTTTCTTTCTTGTTTTTTTTTCTCCTTATTTTTTACCCTAGGCTCTCTCGGTTTTCAGTGCTGAAGGAGGCTGGAATTTTTTTTTTCGAGATTATGGGGTGGGAGGGAGTCTAGGAAATTAAATGGGAAGATACAAGATAAAGGGAAGGGAAAATATTCTTTCTATCTACTAGTTTGAGTGATAAGGAAAAGAATGATATCAAAGATTTTTCTTGGGGATACTAGAGGTGTATATGGGCGACTTTAAGGCTAGGTGCAAAGGGAGAATTGATTTAATTAAATCTTGGTAGTGATTTAAAAGTTGCGGAGGATAAATCTATCTAGAATAGTTAAGGGGATAAATAAAGAATGAGTTGAAATAAAAATCACAATTAAATCTTTAAAAAAAGGAGCATGGCCGATTTTTTTATCTAGCTAGGTGGGGTGGGATCTTGCTCAATTAATTATCATAGAAGATTTGTGGTGATATAATTATCTCCCAATAAAAATGGATAGGAAAACTATTAATGGAATGGGTTGCCAACTAAATTTTTAAATTAAATCCTTTGGGTCGAAAATTACAATAAAAGTGGAGGAAGAATATTTCTTAAATATTGAACTTTAAATCTTTAGTGTTTTATCTACTCATTAAATATTTTAAAGAATTAATGAATTAATTATTGGACTCAATTTACTACTTATCTCAACTTATTTAAATAATTCTTTAAACCTTCTTTTACAATGAATTTACTTATTATTTATCTTAAATAAATTTCAGGAAACGTTTTCTTAACATTAAATTTTATCTCTTCACTCCAACTCCGGTCCGGTCTCACTTAAAGAACTGAAAAAAATAAAATTTACACTACTGAATAATATAATTAACTTCAAAGAAAGTATTTAAATATTCAAGCATTGAAGTCAATTTAATTTAAAATACTAGAATTATGAATGGCTTATACGTAGTCTAATTACGGGTTCTACAACTCTCCCCCTCTTAAAAAAATTTCGTCCTCAAAATTAGAACTCACCGAATAACTCGGGGTACCGACTTCTCATTTCTGGTTCAGACTCCCAGGTAGCTTCCTCCTCTGAATGGTTGAGCCATTTGACTTTGACACGCTTAACCAACTTGTTCCGAAGTTTTTTCTCCTGTCTGTCTAAGATCTGCACTGGTCTCTCCTCATAAGACAGAGTCGGAGTAAGCTGCAACGGCTCAAAATTTAGCACATGCGAAGGATTCGCCATGTACTTTCTCAGCATGGAGACGTGGAACACATTGTGTACTCCGGCCAGATTCGGCGGAAGAGCAACACGATAAGCTAGCGTCCCAACTCTGTCGAGGATCTCAAACGGTCCAATAAATCTCGGACTGAGCTTCCCTTTCTTCCCAAATCTCATGACACCCTTCATAGGTGCCACCTTCACGAAAACGTGGTCGCCGACAGCAAACTCTAACTATCTCCTTCTCTGATCTGAATAGCTCTTCTGTCGACTCTGAGCAGTCCTCATTCTATCACGGATCCGGGCTACTACATCAACAGTCTGCTGAATAACCTCTGGACCCAGCTCTCCTCTCTCTCCTACTTCATCCCAATGAATATGAGATCTACACTTGCGGCCATACAGTGCTTCATACGGTGCCATACCAATAGACGACGGGAAGCTGTTGTTATAGGTGAGCTCTACCAATGGCAAGTTCGACTCCCAACTCCCTGAGAAATCAATGACGCAAGCTCGGTGAAGATCCTCCAAAATCTGAATGACTCGCTCTGATTGCCCATCTGTCTACGGATGAAAAGCTGTGCTAAACAGCAACTTCGTCCCCCTAGTCGAATGCAAACTCTTCCAAAATGAGGAAGTAAACCTGGGATCTCTGTCAGATCCGATAGAAACTGGAATACAATGGAGCCGGACTATCTCTCGGATATACAACTCTGCATACTGAACCATGGTGAATGTCTTCTTAATAGGCAAGAAGTGCGCTGATTTGGTAAGACGCTCTACAATCACCCATATGGCATTCGATCCCCTGGCTGACTTCGGTAATCCGGTCACAAAGTCCATGGTAACATTCTCCCACTTCCACTGAGGAATAGGAAGAGGCTTGAGCATACCTGCTGGTCTCTGGTGCTCTGCTTTCACTAACTGACAAGTCAGACACTCGTAAACAAACCATCTGATGTCCTTCTTCATACCAGGCCACCAATACAATAGCTGCAGATCTTTGTACATCTTCGTACTCCCTGGGTGAATAGAGTACGGCGACATATGGGCCTCTGATAAGATGTCTGCTCGGATAGAATCACTGCTAGGAACCCATATCCTGTATCGGTATCTCACTATGTCGTCGCTGACTGAATACAAAACACTGCCCTTGGCCTCATCTCTCTGCTTCCACTTGGCCAACTGCTCATCTGCTGCCTGACCATTGTGAATACGGTCAAGAAGGGAAGACTGAATGGTCAAGGTAGATAGACGGGGAGCTTAACCTCGAGGATAAGTCTCAAGATCAAACATCTGCATCTCAGACTGAAGAGGTCTCAAAACTGCCAAATGAGTCATCACTGCAACTTTTCTGCTCAGTGCATCTGCAACTACATTAGCCTTACCCGGGTGGTAGCTAATGTCACAATCGTAGTCTTTTACAAGCTCTAACCAACGCCTTTGACGCATGTTCAGTTCCTTCTGCGTAAAGAAATACTTAAGGCTCTTGTGGTCGGTAAAGATCTGGCACTTCTCTCCATACAGATAGCGCCTCCAAATCTTCAAGGCAAAAACTACGTCGGCCAACTCTAAATCATGGGTAGGGTAGTTCTTCTCATGAGTCTTCAACTGTCGAGAAGCATACGCTATGACCTTCCCATACTGCATCAATACTGCACCCAAACCGAGCTTCGAAGCATCGGTATATAGCACAAACTCACCGGGCCCTGACGACATGGCCAGAACTGGTTCTGAGATAAGAGCTTGCTTCAAAGTATCGGAGCTCTTCTGACACTCCTCGCTCCACACAAATTTCACATTCTTCTTTGTCAGTGCTGTGAGTGGAAATGCAATCGAGGAAAATCCCTTAATGAACTTCCGGTAGTATCCTGCTAAGCCAAGAAAACTGCGGATCTCTGATGCATTCTGCGGCACAACCCAATCTCTGACTGCTGCAACTTTCGCTGGGTCTACCTCAATGCCACTGCTAGAAACAATGTGGCCTAAGAACGCCACCTTCTCCAACCAGAATTCGCATTTACTGAACTTTGCGAATAATTTGTGCTTCAGCAATGTCTGCAACACTATGGTCAGATGCCTGCTGTGATCCTCCTGATTCTTGGAGTAGACGAGGATGTCGTCTATGAACACTATCACAAACTGATCGAGGTACGGCTGGAATACCCGATTCATGAGATCCATGAAAATCGCTGGCGCATTCGTCAAACCGAACGGCATCACAAGGAACTCGTAGTGACCATAACGAGTCCTGAAAGCTGTCTTCGAAACATCGGCGTCTCTCACCCTCAACTGGTGATAAACTGAACGCAAATCTATCTTGGAGAAAATCGAAGCTCCCTGCAACTGGTCAAACAGATCCTCAATCCTCGGAAGTGGGTATTTATTCTTCACTGTAACCCTGTTCAACTCCCGGTAGTCAATACAAAGCCTCATCGAGCCATCCTTCTTCTTCACAAATAAAACTGGCGCGCCCCAAGGTGAGAAACTCGGGCGGATGAACTCCTTATCAAGAAGTTCCTGAATCTGCTTCTTAAGCTCTGCCATCTCTGTCGGTGCAAGTCGGTACGGTGCTTTGGAGATTGGAACCGTACCTGGCATAAGCTCGATAGAAAACTCCACCTCTCTCTCAGGTGGCATACCAGAGACGTCCTCAGGAAAAACGTCTAAGAAGTCTCTAACAATCGGAACATCTGCGGCTGACTGGCTGGGTGTCTCGGGGACCGATATAGAAGTTGCTAAAAATGCCCGACACCCTCTGTGCATGAGCTTCCTAGCCTGAACATATGAATAATGCGCAGTAAAGAAAAGTACCTGTCCTGCTCAAATAAGAACTAAGTCATCCCAGGCGGTCGGACTAAAATAGATCTCCGCTGAAAGTCGATCAAAACTCTTTTCCGCAATAGCCAGTCCATGCCCAATATGATGTCAAACTCTGGCATCGGCAATAAGATAAGATCCGCATAAACAAGATTTCCATGCAGCTCAAGGTCTATGTCACGGATCACGTTGGTGGCCGTGATCTCCTCTCCCTAAGGCAATGATACTGAATAGGCTACATCTAGCACGATGGTCTTAACTTTGAGAAAGTTCGCAAAGACCTCTGAGATAAATGAGTGGGTAGCCCCTGAATCTATCTGGGCTTTGGTGGCTGAGCCGGCTATGAAAATTCTCCCTGAAAATTCGGAACTCTAAGCTGATCCCAAATAATCACAAGTGCTAGGCTTATAGACATGCAAAGGTCACAGTTCTCCTAACTAAATCCCGAAAATAATACTGAGTAGAGCATGCAATCCTATTGCAAATTCTAAGTTCAAAATCTTAATCCCGATTCCCAAAACATTGGAATGCACAAATATAAACTTAAAGCTGTAAGGTACCTGCCATCAACATGGTATCGGGGTTCGTCTCCGCAGCATGGAGAGCGAAAACCCTGCCTTGGGTAGGCAGATTCTTCCGGGGGCACTGTGGCATCATGTGGTCCGTGCTGCCACACTTATAACATTTCCCTGAACCTAACATGCATACTCCAGGGTGGCGACGTGAGCACTTGGGACAGACTGGGTGCTCAAAAGTCCTCGGGACGGCACGTCCCTGCTGCTGCTGCTGCTGCTGAGGTCCTCCTCTGTTCCTGGGCGGGCCGTGATACGGCCTCTTATGCTGATGTTGGTGCTGCTGAGGAGGAGGAGGGCGGTGTGGTACCTGAACTGGTCTCTTTCCCAAGCAATCCCTCTCAATATCTCGCTGATCCTGCTCTGCGGATAGGGCTTTGGAGACAGCGACCTAATAAGAAGTAGGATCAGACACCCTAACATCACGGCGCAAGATCGGCCGTAGACCCACCAAGAAATGCATCAACTTGGCCCTAGCATCATTCGTGATTAGGGGCACAAATTGACAACCCCTTTCAAACTTACGGATGAACTCCGTAACAGTCATATCTCCTTGTCTAAGGCTCATAAACTCCGTGGTCAATCGGGTGCGCACCTCATCCGTAAAATACTTGGAGTAAAACACTTCTGTGAAGCGCGTCCAAGACAGTGTAGCCAAGTTCAGGGCTACTGAAGCTCCTCCCCACCATAGGCGGGCATCTCCTCCGAACAGATAAGAAGCACAACGAACTCGATCTGAATCCCCAAGCTCCATAAACTCGAAGATAACCTCGAGGGACTTGATCCATCCCTCAGCAATCATGGGGTCAGACGTCCCTGAAAACTCCTTTGGACGCATCTTCATGAATCTCTCGTATACAGCTTCGGGCCCTGTCGGCCTGGTCGCCCCGGCGTTGTTCCCCGCAAACTGTGCGAAGAACTGCGTCATCCCAGCAAGCATCTGGGCATTCATATCTGGAGGAGGGGGTGGGGGTCCGTACCTCTCCTGTCTCTGCTCATCTCGGTCCTCCTGGCGAGGCTCATCCACTCTCGTACGCTCGAGAATGCGTCTAGGGGCCATACTGTTCCATACATAACCCATACGTAACTAACATGTATAATTCCATAATTTATTTACATTTAAATACTGAACAATAAAAATATGGGCGCAAATATCTCATGAAATCATGCTGCTGAAATTAATTCATGCTTTAAATAAAATGCGTAAATGAAAAAAACTTACAGACCGAAGACGTGACTTCGTGAGCTTCTCGAGGTCAGTAGTAGTGCAACCCTATACAGAACCATTGCTCTGATACCAGCTGTAAAGGCCTAGAAATCCGTACTTGAAAATTTTGTGGAAAATTTAAAATTTTTCTTTTAAATAATTAAAAATTGCCTCATTCATAATTGAACTGATAAATAAAGTTTTATGTTCAAAGTGGCAGCGGAAGAAATTAACATTTTTCGAAACAACAGTTAAAAATTTATCCAGCAATTTATAAAAATGTCTGAGCAATCAAATAATAATAAATGCTGAACTGAGGTCCTCGGGTCCTACTACTGCCGACTCGAGCTGGCTCACTGGTCCCCGCCCTCGATCTCGACATCATCAGTATGTACAACAATCAAGTCTAGTGAGTCTAAAGATCAGCATGCACATATCGTAAATAACGAGTAAGTAATATAGTAAGATTTGCATGGGATAAAATATCATGTCATGAGGCATACTGAAAATAACTTGCCCTGAGCAATTATAATACGTGCATAACTGAACTGAAAATCATAGTAAAAATGTTTGCTCCTTGGAGCCCTGTACTGACATTGCTGTATATAATTTTCTGGTGAGATTATGGTCTATGCAAGTGGCCCCTGAACTGAACTGAACTGAACTGAACTGACCGGTAACTGGCGACCGGGCCGGTAACTGGCGATCGGACTTAATAATGTATGTCTGATCAGACTATTGCCACAGTGTACTGGGTGAAACAACTGAACTGACCGGTAACAGGCGACCGGGCCGGTAACTGGCGACCGGACTTAAGCATGATAGTAGAGTGACCACAAGCAATATTGCATAAATCTCAAAATTTGTATTTTTGCACGTAATATAATTAATTAACATAATTAAATATCATGTCATAATTTTTTTTTTTTTTATTTGATTGGATCGCTCCAAAGCTCGCTGCAACCTAAATATGCAATGAAAAATATGCAATAGCTTTATAATGTCCAACTATGCAATTAACCTTCAAAAATGTGACAATTACTCCTAACGACTTTGTATTTAATCATGACTCCGAACCAACCCGAACCAACACTGAACCAACGTATAGTCATGATTAAAATACGCTTAAAATTATGAATTTATGCTCCTAAAATTGTGAGGGTCGAAATCTAGGTGAATGGAGGCCAAAACATGAAAAGCTCTTTCGAGAGTCAATTTGGTACATCGCACCGTAAATTCACGTACGACTTCAAAAATGATCCGAATCACAGACGGCCAAAAACGTGGCCTTTATAACTTGATGAGGCACTGTCCAGTCCAAGTCCATAGGCTAAAAGCCAACCAAGAACTCAAACAACGCCTCTGAATCGCGACATGCTTGCTGTCAAGAAAATTACAGCAGCTGCGTCTCTCTTTTGTTGCGTCGTTTTCGAGACTACCGGCCATTGGGGCTTGAACCACCGACCAGAGACTCTTACCAACATCCCAAGGAATGATTTGAACCATGGCTAAGGGCCCTAGGCCAGCCACAATTCGCATCATACCAGAAACAACTCAAGGAGTTCACCCGAGAGCGCCTTTGCGCGCGTGAGGGGTGTTTTGCTTTGCTCGTTGTCTCGTGTCGTCCAGTGGCCATTTCATTGACCATGGCATGATCTAGACATCTTGGGGTATGGTATGAACCGTGGCTAAGGGCCATAGGCCAAACCATTTCCACACCATCCCACCAACAATCGAAACACAAGTGCCATTAAACGAAGGGGCCAAAAGGGAGGGGGATGTTCTTGTTCTTTAAATTTAAAAACCGGTTAACCATAGACCAAGCCACCAAAAGGGTGACTTAGTCACGTCTTAAACATGCTAGGGAAGTGATCTAACCATGGCTACAGGCCCCTGTGGCAGCCAAGATCAAATCCTTTCCCCTTGACAGCAAAACTGAAATTTCGAAGCACAAAATGGCAGCGGTGGAAAGCTGCTGTCATTTTCGGGTTTCATCATGCATGGGGCTGGTTTGAATGGACCAACATGGTGCTAATGCATCCTATTACGTTTCTAGATGTCGCCTTGGGAGCCTGGAGTCGAACCATAACCAGAAATCCACAAAACAATGCAACCCGTGAACTGCACAATGAAGGGCCGAAATCTGCATGTACATTTTTTTTTTTGAAATTTCTTGGTGTGTTTCGGTTTTTGCATATAAAAGGTGATCATGTAATGTTAAATAAATGATAATAGGACTTGATTGAGGTTTGAAAGAAATAAAGACACGCCTTTGTTTCGTTTGAATGAAAAACGAAAGAATACGACGACTCGGCGCGGAGGAGACGGAGTTGCTTCTCTTGTTTTCTTTCTTGTTTTTTTTCCTCCTTATTTTTTACCCTAGGCTCTCACGGTTTTCAGTGCTGAAGGAGGCTGGAATTTTTTTTCGAGATTATGGAGTGGGAGGGAGTCTAGGAAATTAAATGGGAAGATACAAGATAAAGGGAAGGGAAAATATTCTTTCTATCTACTAGTTTGAGTGATAAGGAAAAGAATGATATCAAAGATTTTTCTTGGGGATACTAGAGGTGTATATGGGCGACTTTAAGGCTAGGTGCAAAGGGAGAATTGGTTTAATTAAATCTTGGTAGTGATTTAAAAGTTGCGGAGGATAAATCTATCTAGAATAGTTAAGGGATAAATAAAGAATGAGTTGAAATAAAAATCACAATTAAATCTTTAAAAAAGGAGCATGGCCGATTTTTTTATCTAGCTAGGTGGGGTGGGATCTTGCTCAATTAATTATCATAGAAGATTTGTGGTGATATAATTATCTCCCAATAAAAATGGATAGGAAAACTATTAATTGAATGGGTTGCCAACTAAATTTTTAAATTAAATCCTTGGGGTCGAAAATTACAATAAAAGTGGAGGAAGAATATTTCTTAAATATTGAACTTTAAATCTGTAGTGTTTTATCTACTCATTAAATATTTTAAAGAATTAAAGAATTAATTATTGGACTCAATTTACTACTTATCTCAACTTATTTAAATAATTCCTTAAACCTTCTTTTACAATGAATTTACATATTATTTATCTTAAATAAATTTTAGGAAATGTTTTCTTAACATTAAATTTTATCTCTTCACTCCAACTCCGGTCCGGCCTCACTTAAAGAACTGAAAAGAATAAAATTTACACTACTGAATAAAATAATTAACTTCAAAGAAAGCATTTAAATATTCATGCATTGAAGTCAATTTAATTTAAAATACTAGAATTATGCATGGCTTATACGTAGTCTAATTACAGGTTCTACAACTAGCTCAATTGGTACCAGACTTGTGCTAAGTATCTATATGTCCAGGAGATCTTAGGTTCGCGTCTGGGGAGGTACAAACTCCAGTGCCTGGGCTGGAGGACTCATTGAGTAATGGGCCATGGGATAACCGACTCCCGCCAGTTGGATCGGGAACAGCCCATGGGCATTACAGTTAATTATTGACACAAAAATCAACTTCTATGTCTCAATATCAAAATTATATAATTCTTATCTCATATTTTCATAAATAATTTATTATCCCCGAGTCAATAATTTCATCTTAAGTCGGAAGCTTATCTTCGATAGGTAAATTACCAAAAATATAAGTTAACTTATATCATATAGGTGTATTCCCAAAAATATAATTCAATTTATTTTTGTAAATTCCCAAAGAAATATTACACTTCTTTCTTATCGTATCATATAACCATAATACCAGTCTAGCAAACCTTTTCATCTCTCAACATTATTGTTCTTTTTCCACTACATCCATAGGTGCTTCTTCTTCTTCTTCCACGTTTTCCACGATAAGGTGCGCATTCTATCCATTGCGCCATGAAGATTGGCGATGTAACGTTCTTGCTTGCTAGAAAGGTCTTCATGTTGATGACGAGAGCGGTTAGCAAGATTCTTTTCAGTTTCAGTCCTTACCATCAAATTTTGATTATGGGAAACTAGTCGTACCACATGAGATGGGTTATGTAGTGTTAGGGCGAGCTGGCTCTTCGCTCGATCAAGGTGATGGTTGAAATCCTGTATATCAGTTTGAAGCAGATTCTTAATCCTCGTGAGTTCTTGTTTATCTTGTTTTCCTCTAGTAAGTTGACGCATGCGAAGTGCGGCTTGAGCACGAGTACAAGATCATAAATTGAGGTAAATTTTCAGAATGGTATCAAAGTAAAAGGTAGAAAGGCAGAAAATTTGAATTGAAACAAAGTTTTCGTGGAACTTTCTGTACTAGAAATTTCTGAATCATTGAAGGAGATAGACTTTGAATTTCGAAGGAAATGACGTCGACATAAGACGTGAATGAATCCGATGGGTGGGTTTAATTCAGATAGGAATGCACTAGGCTTTTGCCAAAATTTGACTTTGTCAAATTTTGTGTGTCAAAATCCCAGCGGGATTATGAACCTCGCGGCTCTGATACCACTTAAATATCATTCCCCGAGTCCGAAGCATCGGTGACATCCGGCATTGTTTAACAATTATATTGAAAACAATAAAGCCTCGTATCAAATCTAACCAGTCTTTTTCACAAATAGAATATTGTCTTACAATGACAAAAGAATAAACTTTTACACAAGAGTTTGCAGAAACTAGAGAAGAGTACAATTTCTTGATTTCTCGAATTATGATCACCATCCCCAAAACGCTTCTTGCTCCTCCTCGTTCACTTGTTCTTCATTTTTATCTGAAATTTGTAAGGGGTGAGTGTTTTGGGAAACACTCAGCAAGTGGGGGGGTCGATCGATTTCCAAAGATACATATAGAACTTAATCTTTAAAACATTTCTTTAACAAACATTCAAAACTTATTACTTTTAACTTACAGAAACGAATCGAATATGAGAAGAAGTTAACAGATGATTCAGAGCAATTCAGAAGCAGATCAGACCAATTCAGAACAGACAAAACACTGTTACTCATCTCATTTCCATGGTAATATTGTCCCCAATATGCTAGTCCTCTAAGGGGTGAGGCCAGAACTCAGTTTTATACCCACCGGTGTAGGCCAGACAGAAATGGTTATATACCCACCATTGGGGGCCAAACAGAAATGGTTTTATACCTACCATTGGGGGCCAGACAGAATTACAATTCTCGTCCCATTTCAAATTTGAATCGTAACAGTGCAACACAGAATTCAGAAGTAACAGACATAACTTTTTAGATTTTCAGGCTTCAGAGTTTTCACTCGGACACAGCGGAATCAAAGGAATTCGAAGCATTGAAGAAACACATAATCGATCGTAATTTTAAACAAAACAGATAGCCATTTTCGAAAATAAGGACACACATATATGCATGTGACATTATTTATATCAAAGTTTAAATACAACAAAATATGTAACAAAAGCCCACTTACCGTACTCTCGAAGTTACGGTTCAAAAATGTTCAGAACTTGGGAGAACGAAACTTGTTGAATTTTGGCCAAGTGATGACTGAACCTGGAGAGGATCTTCACAACAATGTGGACAACAAATCACAGCATTGAAAAGCCGGAACAACTCCTCCTTCTTTCTTCTTGAGCCGATTTTTCTTGCTGATTTATGGGTGTGATTTCTTTAGCATTTTGAGGTGGTATTTATAGGTGAAGGATGGTCTTTTCCCCTCCCCATGGCCAAAATCTTGGAGCCCAAGCAAGCCATCAATGTGGTCAAACTCCATCTCAAGCACCAAAGGTCAATTCTGCACCATAAATATGTCATAGCCCCTTAGCTCCTTCATGGGTTTTCTCAATGGTCATTTCTTGCATAATAAGTTTGTCCAAACCTTTAGCTCCTTTAGCTCCTTCCTTGGTTAACTCAATGGTCAACTCTTGCACAATAAGTTGCTCCAAACTTTTTGCTCCTTTAGCTCCTCTTCTTGGTTAACTCAAAGGTCATTTCTTGTACATTAAATTTGTCCAGTCCTTTAGCTCTTATTATACCTCCATTTTGGTTCTTTTAGGACAAGAAAAGATGAGCTTCTTTGAGCTAGGATATTGAATTCATGAGCTAGGGATTTCCTCCCCGACAATCAATGAGTTTCCTTGAGCTGAGGGTTTTAGCTTATGAGCTGAGGGTTTCTTTTCCAAGAATCTTGGAGCTTCCTTGAGCTGAGGGTTTTAGCTTATGAGCCGAGGGTTTCTTTTCCAAGTGACGTACTCTAAATTCTCAAGGTTTTGCATTGCCTCGACTTCTTTTTGAGCTACTTTCCGAGCTTTTTGAGGTGCTTTGCTTCGAAAAATACGGGTTCTCACAAATATCCTGTAATTGCATATTAGTTTCCTTTCACACATCCACCACTGAAGCCAGAAAACCCATACAACCTTTGTGCAACATCATGTTCAGCAAGAAAAGCTCTCTCAACAATGTCTTGGTATGTTACCACCTTTGACATATGAACATCTCTTCGAATCTTTGGTTTCATACCACGAAGGAAGTGTTCTCCTTTATCTTTATTATTTTCAGCAATAAAAGGAACAAAGACACATCTTTCTTCGAACTTTAAAGTGTACTAAGTAGCAGACATAGCATCTTGCCTCAAATCAAGAAATTCCTTCACCTTCTTGGCTTTTACTTATCTTGAAAAATATTTGGCATAGAATAAATCATTGAACTCGTCCTACTTTAATTCACAAACATTAACTGTAACCTTGGTGGCTTCCCACCAAATACGAGCAGCTTTAACCAACATAAAAACAGCACAACTCACCTTGTCCCTATCAGCAAACTTCGGATAATCAAAGATAGCCTCTAATGACTTAACCCACTCAAGAGCCACTAGTGGATCAGGGCCACCAATAAAGTCAGGAGGATTCATTCGCCTGAATCGATCATAAGAACTATCTTCAGTACTTTCTGTTATGCCTTGACCTCTTCCACGACCACGACCCTGGGTCGAGGAGTGCATGCTCAACAACTGTTCAATATGTTCGCCTTGGACTTCCGCTTGTTCTTTTAAAAGCTTACTAATTCATCTACAACTTTCACAGTCTTATCAGTGGTAGAGGTCCTATCATCCCCTTCTGTAAACTTTCGCTTGGGAGGCATTTCCTACACATATGCTCACTTGAACATAGATAGGAAGAAATAATACATCAAGGGCAATGAAATAGAATCAACTCTCAATGTTAAAATCAATAGATGCAGGATCGAAAACATACCGGATTGTCCTAGGTAGAAGAAGTCATATATGGTCCGAAGAACCTTCGCTCTGATACCAGTTGAAACACCCCACTCCCATGGCATTCAAATTTAAAGAAATAAATAGCATACGCGGAAGCATTTCATTGAAAAGGTAAGAAACTAAATACCATTTACATAAAAACTTCAAAACTTTTAACATAACAATTCACAAATATCATTACCATATATTCAAAAGTCACCACCCAAAATATGATTCATTTGATTCACAGTGTATGATACCCATGGCCATTAATGTACATCACCCAAAATAAAGTTACATGATTAAAAGTTTTCCCCTTTACTGTGCCATATGACTTCTTTTTCCTTGGACAATCTTTTTTCAATCTTTCTTATCACCAGCATCACATGACATTAACTGGAATGAGAAAAAACTCAGTAAGTAGAAATCTGTAAATAACAAATAAATATACATATACTAGGCGTGAAACATGGCTATAGCAACGGCAATGAAAACTGAATGATACCATGTTAAATAATCAATAGATATCAAAGCATGTAGATGGTATCTCTTGGCATGAATTAAAGGAAGGAATTGATAGACCTGTGACCTGTGGTAAGTAACTCTTTGATATATAAATATCAAAACTGTGAGATATACTCAAAATCATAAAATTGGCCAATGACATACATTTAATTACTATCATTCCTGGGCTTTAATCATAGGAAATTTCATTGAGGCAATAAAAAAAACACTTGCTAGGCACAATAGTTTATTTGCTCCTTGATCAATGAATTCAATGATAATCCTTGAACAATGAATGTATAGCAATATATATACCAAGCATATGCCAATGGAAGGATCTAATAATCAATAAACATGGCTTATATACAGATATTTGTCATGTGAGCACAAGAGGAAGTTTCAACTTACAACCCACAATCACTAGGTTGCTATGATATCTTGAACAAATCCCTACAACAATATACATGAATTTAACCATCAATAATCACCAATAATCATAGGAATCAATATTTCCAACTTAACCCTTCAATACCTCAAACCCCTTAAAAAAACTCCTAAAAGAAGAAGCCTTACCTTGAAGCTTGAACACTTAGTGGAGGAAGCTAAGAAATTCACTAAATCCTTGACCTTGGATTGAAGAAATGAAGGAGAGGAAATTTGAGGGAGAAAGAGCAAGAACCGTTCCAAGGGAGGAGGAATAATTGAGAGTAGAGTAGAAGCCTCTAGAATGACATATATACTACCTTCTCACACCCAAAAATCGCATTTTAGAGTAGCAATTTTGCCCCCTTAGCGCCGCGGCGCCACCTTGTTGGACCAGCAACGCTGCCCTCCGGCGCTGCGGCGCTGACCCCTACACCAAAAATACCACCAACTCACCAAAAATCCATCATTTAACAATGCCATGCAATACCAATACAATAAGCATCCCAATACATTCTCCAACCATCCAAAACATCACAACAAGAACCATCCATTTCCATAACCATCAACAACTATGACACATAACACCGTACACAATAACCATACTTGTTACCATTCAAATAAACATAATCATAATCAATAACCATTTCCAACGAACTCAATCACCAATACCATTCCACAATATCACAACCATCAAACTATATAAAATTTCCATTATCATAATAAACTATAATCCTTAAACACCCAATCCACATAATAACATTATAAACAATAACATGATAAAAGGTTGGGATATTACAGCATGAGCATGCCATGCATTGTTTAATGAAAAATTTGCCTCCAACCCTTCACCTCCCTTGCATGCTTTTTTACTTGGGCTTGTAACAATAACAAAGCCCATAGACTTTTATTTAAATGTCTCAAACATATTTGATACCATTTAAACTTTACTTGATTTTACTCAAGCATACTAGTTGAATAATTATTTTCTATTGGGCTCTAAAAGACCCAATATTATTTAATTAATTCAACCATTGAATTAATTTAATTGTTTGGACTCTACTAGGTCCACTAGTGTTTAATTAATTCTACACTTGAATTAATTTAATTTAGTCCATAATAATGTTTATGAAAATCACAATTTTCAAATACATTATTTATTTGGCCAACTTTTAATTTAGGAACACTTCCATAAAATAAAAGTTACATTCTCCTTATAGAAGTCATACTTCTATTTTTCTTTGTGGTTATAAACTCTTTTATAAACCGTTCAACACATTGAACTATTTTACATCTCAACAGGATCTATAAAGTTGCACTTGTGTGGTCCTCAATGGTTCATTGATACAACTAGCCGTGGGTTCACATCTCCATGTGATTCGGGACTAAACATGTCCTCATATGAGCATACCCCAATTGCTCCATTCTTAATTATCAAATCATTGATAATAAGAACGTCAGAACTCAAGCCTGATAGTACCCAACCAATCATGTTAAACGCCTAGCATCATAGCTTACATGATTATCTAGGTATCAAATGATAGTGCCTGCAAGAACCAATTAATTATGGTTAGCATACAGTACGGTCCCTTCAACTCATATATCACGACCGATTCGACAACTATTGGTATATCGAGAGTTGTCAAAGAATCGATACTATGTGTCATGTCGTAGTTGCATCGATGGTGTAATCTAAGAAACTCCTTTCTTAATTACCACCATACTCTGATCAGAAATTTCAAATTACATACACATAGGATATCCATATCCGAAGGTAAGTGGTGAATCCCCGACTGCAATGCATCGACTCCTATATGTTTCGACAAAACACCCAACCTTGCCACCTGATGACCCCATATAAGTCGGTAAACAAGGCAAAGTGCAATGCTAGCATATAGAGTCTCAATGTTATCCCGGGTCATAAGGCCTAATGGTGTACAACCATAAACTAGGACGTTTCCACTCGATAAGTGAGAACCGCTTGGAAAGTCCTTTATGGAGGGTTGTTCAGTGCACTCTACAAGGAGCACCTATCTGCATGTTCAGACTTCACAATGTCCTCTACCAATGAAACGTGGTACTGACATCACAGATACTAGTCTCAAACTCGAGTAGCCTATATCATTCTTAGCGGCGGCTGAATCGACTATGAATTGTTTAGAATATATAGTATTCCAAATATGAGTTTCATGCTACTCATCGTATGAGCATCTCATATTCTTTCTATTATTTGATATTCAAGGACTTTATCTATGCAACTAGCATGGGTATACAGATAAGGATGTGCCAAAACAATAATTTCAAATATTAGTAAAATAAAGATCGTTTATACATAGAGTTTCATTGTGAACCCTCGGCCAACACTTGGCTCGACGGGCACCTACTCTAACAATATAGCCTACGATATAAGTTTAGTATCCAAGCCAGGATATAAGATGGTAATAATACTAGCTAATACAGATTCGCTTTTATATACAGCAATAGCATTATTACTAGACAAAATGGTGTTGAAAAACACTAACAAAAACGAAGAGGAATTTAATTCAGAACTTCTTTCTACAAGTAATGTGAAGTGTCTCTATCGTTTAAATTCAGTAAAAAACCTATCAACGGTAGATCGATCTACATTATTAAATTAACTGCTATCAATGATTGGAAAGAACATAATCTATGATTATATTGAATCCATATTAAACAATCGATATATTGATTGTGATGATAATGAAGCATATCTTAGCGGTATTTCCATACCCCCTGTTGGATATTTATCTGATAGCTTACTCAATATAATGGTGACTGAGCTAGATAATGAGTTTATATCATTATATCCATCTATCTACTACTGTTGTCACGTTAGCGAAGTCTATGTATCCAATTATGGAGATCTAACGGAGAATGATATATATTCATTGCTTGATAAATTGGGCCTTTGTGGTGATCTCTATTATATTAGACCGAGAAAGAAGACTAAATGTCTTATTGGAGAAATTGGTATTTCAAATAAAGGTAATATATATATAGATAGGATATGATGATGAAAAAATCAACGATTTTCAAAATGGTGAATAACCCTGAATGGTACCGATTCTTATGTGAAATCGAGAACTTGCAAATGTTTTCTCTATGTAATGACTTCGACAAACTTTCTTTGGATGATCAAATAAGTGGTTCTTCTTCTACTTCTACTTCTAATACAACTTCTTCAACGGGGATTGTAAAGTGTTCTTCATATACATATCGTGACGTCTTAAATCGTATTGTAGAAAATTGTAGACTCACTGTTATAAACAGAGCAATCATGGAAAAAACCCATGCAACCTTTATTGATATCCCGCGCAGTTTATTGAATAGTATATCGTATCCAGCGGAAGCGTATATCATCAAAATGAGGCTGGGGTTTCGGTTTCTTCATGGGCAGAGTCAATTCATGCTTCAAGAATTAAAGTTTCTCGAAACCTTTGAAAGGTTATTCTTTATAAAGGATTCCCTTGGGTTGTCTTATCATAGCGCTCCTCTGAACGGTGAAATCTTATTTTCTTATTGCCATTCCGGGGTAGGTTTGCGTTGTTTGGTCACCGAAGGGAGTCCCTATCAACATGTCTTAATCGAAGTAATGACCTATTATAGCTGTAGGTATGGACGTTTCCTGATTCTGGTCGGCATAGGCCTTGGTTGTACTGTCTGGTACGGGTATGTGCCAGGTACACACCTTCATGTTCCCGATACTGGTTTATTTACTCCTTTTGAGTCGTATGAACCATTTATGAATATGGAATATTATCGGCCAGGTTTTCATAAAGTCTCTATTCATGAAAAGAGCGACATTGTTTCAGCATCGGTTCAAACAATATTTAAGAATAAACCAACTTTCGTCAATATATCAGTACCAGCCAGCAGTCCAGTGCTAAAAGCTATATGTTTAGGAGTAATGATTGCATTCTTTCTTGCGGTAGGCCTTGTTCCACACGATTGTGGTGAAATAGCAGCCCAGTTATATACGATGCTCGGTGTTTGAGTACTTCTAAAAGAAAAAAGAAAAAAGTCTCTCTTCGGGGAGCTGATCAGATATCGAAGGAAATTTCATTTTTTTACTACAACCAAAGAAAAAATATATACAATTTGCATGAGGATACAATTCATAGGATACTTGAACAAGTAAGATGAGTTTATCGAGGTCCTGTTAAAAGAGAACCATTTTCTTTGTGAAAATCAGAAAGAAAATGACGAGTTTGAAAGGCATCGTCAATCTCAGAGAGACATGCTTCACTACCTAGGATGTAGGATGACTTGGTAATCACTATTCCATCCTCTTCCCTTTATCCGCATGAATAGTCATGATTTAATACCATTTTTATTATAGGATGCCACTATGAAATTGAAGGCGCAGGTATCTAGTCTGGAGGCTACCTTAAAGAGGCACTGATTCACATTTCGGTATGATTCTATCCAAATCCGAACTTCGGCAGAATTTCTATAACTTCAACTTGCCTTAAAGTTTTCCCTTTCAGGTTGCATTTCTGACAACCTCCATTGAGCTCTCCGTCACCCAAGCCTCTCTGACTTTCTAGTCACATAGCCAGTTGCATTTTGCTTGCAGCCATCAAGACTGAAGGCGAGTCAAGAAAAAAAGGAACGGAGAGTTTCAAATTCACAACCTGTCATCCGACGATTTTTTTATTTGAGAGCAGACTATCTTTTGTGCCAAAGGGAGTTAGAATGCGCTTTGGTTACAGGGTGGTATATCCCTATATAGATAGGCTCTGTAGTCGGGCTTAAGCCAGTTTCACCGAGGGTTTCAGTAGTGATTAGGTACGAGCAAGAGTCTGATTAGGATTATGCTGGAACTGCTAGTAGAATACTAGCCCCAAGGGCTGCAAGGGACCGCCTTGTTTAGATAGAAAACACAACAAACAAGGGCAACTCGAATGGAACTATAAGAATAAGAGTAAGATAACCTTTTCATAATAACCCTTTACTCTGGTTGCTTTCCTACTATCGTTAGCCCTCCATCCTGCTAGGGAGTCCTCGTTTGGCCCCTTTTGCCTTGCCTGATACGACATGGAAAGCAATATTTGGGGTTTTGTTCACCAATGCAACTACATCGGGTTAGGACTTTTGATATGCTCCACTTTTTTATTCAATTGCATAGCTGGGAACTTCCACGGGATCGAAGGCATAAAGCAGAAAAACCCGGTTCGATAAAGCCAGGGACTTCTCCAACTACGGATACTGGGGATAATAACTACTCTTAACCCGGCACTACTGATACGAATGAATCTATCAAGAGAAACATTAGGGAATAAAAAAGTATATTTACAATCTATACTGTAAGGTGATTATAGAGGCATATTACAGGAATCCTCCAAAGCAGCTATATTTTATAGTGCCTGGTTTGAACTGAAAGGGGGACTTCACTAGTTTCTCTGTTTAAAAAGAAGAAGTAGGGGCTACTTCCTTCGCTTCTGTGGGGACCCGGACGCTAATCAACTTCTTAATCATTCTTTGGGAATAAATGGATCAAGTAATTACATTGGGTCTAAATTTTTTTTATATAAATAATTGCGGAACATGTAATAATCAATCTCATATATATATCAAAAGGAAAGTACAAGTCTTGTACAACATAGATTCATATCAAACTAAGGTTCAACAACTACATATCAAGTGATGAAACCTATTCTACTTCTGGGTCCGAATCTCCGCACTAATCTTGATCTCTCATCCTCTTCTCGACCCTGATTCTGTCCTACCTGTTGTCATGCACACATACAGACGCAACAACAGCCGGATAACTCCGGTGAGAAACATATCCCAGTATAAACAATGTAATAAGCAATTCATATACAATATACGAAAGCATAAACATTTATAAAACATGAATCGTAATCTACGAAACATCAATCAATACAAGTCTGTAAATCCAACTCTTGACTCGACTCATCTAGTCTAGGGATCCCGGTTGAATAAGAATGCAACAACTCACCTACTCTCCACAGCTAGATTGTGGTACGTTCTTATTCCCAGAATCTGGTACTCTATATAAAATATCTGCAATAGAAACCGATTAGCTCCTAAGCACATCGATATACACCAATGTCCAGTGACTTGGCACCTCTGCCAAAGACTCTATGTCTCAAACTCAATCATCTAAGGCATGCGTTCTATAAATCAATAGAGCCACCATATACATGCAATGAATTCAAATAATTGAAAACAATAGCAATTAAGTATGTGATTTTAGGGAAACTCATGTCATATCTGACTCGAGTTATCAATCCCGATATAACATTGATTTATACCTTTCTTTTGTAGTCAGTCGAAGTCTAAATTCAAAGCAATTCTGTCAATATCAATATGAAATGACATAAATGAGAAGTACAATATCAAATACAACTCAACTCAGATCTGCTCTGCTCAATAGTCAATCTAGTTCAATATTGACGGCATAACGGTACAATCTCGATATATCCAATAAGACAATATCAGTAGATACCAAGCTCAACTCATAATCGATCACCAAGCATAATCTGATACATATCTGTATAATCTCATGCAATTTATATCTAAAAAATCATAACAATTTCATACGGTATCTGTTCTTCTATCCGGATTCGATTCTACGGGGTCTAATATATCAAGAACACCATATATGGATCATATCTGATTCCTTCAATATCATATTTTCAAATCATAACAAAACATGAGAAAACTTACGTCTGTATGAAGCTCTTGTTGAGAGGATCACAGTACTGCACTCGGATTCAAAATCGCACGGACGGATTTTTCGTAATCACAATTCTACAATATGAAAAGGCGTGTACTAATATGTATATATCAATGCATGGCAAGAAAACGTGGCTTCATCTTTAGACTGCACGTCTCGCGCATATGCGCGACCCTCATCGGCGCATATGCGCGAGACTCGCTGTCTCGGCGCTTTGACTACTCGGCAGCTCGCGCATATGCGCGTCGGGTCTTCGCGCACACGAGCCAAATGTTCTGTCTCGACACTTAGCAAATTCGACTGTCTTGTGCATATGCGTGTCCCGTCTCGCGCATATGCGCGAGGTCTTCGAATCTGCACATTTTGAAACCACACTACTCGCGCATATGCGCGCCGCCAATCCTCGGCGCATATGCGCCATGAGTTCTGGCCTCAAACTCTCCCCCCCTATGATCTAATTTCGTCCCCGAAATCACAGGTAGTCAAATCAAATATCAGAAGAAATGTATATTAGAAGCTGAAATAAAAACTCACATTTGTGAAATAACTCTGGATATTTTTGTCTCATGTCTGATTCTGTCTCCCAGGTAGCTTCTTCAATGCCATGACAATTCCACTGAACTTTCACGAGGGGAATAATCTTTGTTCTGAGTCGTTTTTCTTTACGTTCCAAAATCTGAATCGGTTTCTCAATATAACTCAGAGTGTCGTCAAGTTCTGCCTCATCTGGCTGAAGCATATGAGAATCATCAGGGAGATATTTCCGCAACATAGATACATGAAAGACATCATGTATTTCGGATAAATACATAGGCAGTGCAAGTCGATAGGCACGATCACTTATCTTCTCAAGAATCTCATAATGACCAATATAACGAGGAGACAACTTTGCTCGTTTGACAAATCTGACAACGCCTCTGAAAGGAGAAATCTTCAAGAATACTCGGCCTCCTGTTTCAAATACCAACAGTCTACGTCGAACATTGGCATATTTAGCCTGTCTGTTTTGAGCTGTCTTCATTCTCTTATGAATCAGCTTCACTTTCTCAGTCATATCTCGGATCATATCAGGTCCAAACTCAGGTAACTCAGAGATATCGTCCCAATTGAGAGGGGATCTGCACTTCTTGGCGTACAATGCTTCAAACGGTGTCATCTCTATGCTCGTCTGATAGCTGTTGTTGTACGAAAACTCGCAAAGAGGCAAAGAATCTTGCCAATTAGTGCCAAAATCTAGCACTACAGCTCTTGGCATATCCTCTAATGTCTGGAAAGTCCTCTCTGACTGTCCGTCTGTTTGACGATGGTATGCAGTACTCAAATGCAGTTTCGTACCTAGAGCTTCTTGCAAACTCTGCCAAAAGTGTGAAGTGAATCGAGGATCACGATCTGATACAATAGACTTCGGCACTCCATGCAATCTGACCACTTCTCTGACATAAATCTCTGTCATCTGGTCATATCTGTACGTCATTCTGTAAGGAATAAAGCATGCTGATTTGGTCAATCTGTCAATAATGACCCAAATCGCATCACAATCTTTGGAGGATCGCGGTAACTGCATCACGAAATCCATGGAAATGTGGTCCCATTTCCATTCTGGAAAAGATAAACTCTGCAGTAGACCTCTTGGTTTCTTCCTTTCTACTTTCACCTGCTGTAAATTCAGACATTTAGACACAAAATATGTGACGATTGCT
Organism: Primulina huaijiensis; assembly: GCF_012295235.1. Classification (NCBI taxonomy): domain Eukaryota; kingdom Viridiplantae; phylum Streptophyta; class Magnoliopsida; order Lamiales; family Gesneriaceae; genus Primulina; species Primulina huaijiensis. Next base: position 7,699,404 of record NC_133318.1, on the reverse strand, counting down.
TTCATCTGTTTCCACCAATACTGTGTCTTTATATCATTGTACATCTTTCTGCCACCAGGATGAATGCTAAATCGACTACAATGTGCCTCTGACAAAATCTGCTGTCTCAAACCTGACACATTCGGCACAACAATACGATTATTCACATATAACACATCCTCACGAACCTGATATTCTGAATGATGTCCATCTCTGACCATAGCAATCGAATTCTGAATGTTCTGATCATTTTTCTGTGCTTCTTTGATTCAGAACATCAACTCGCGTTCAATTTGAATGGCATACAGTCTAAGAGGCTTACAATCTGTTTCAAATACTAATCCAGAAAGACAACAATCTTCAATAAAATTTGAAACACCAATCATCGATAAGGATAAAGAACATACCTTTCGACTTAGTGCATCAGTTGCTGCAATTGACTTCCCTGTGTAGTATTTGATTTCACAATCAAAATCTTTCAGTAAATCAAGCCATCTTCTTTGTCTCATATTAAGTTCTGACTGTGAGAACAGATATTTCAAGCTCTTATGGTCAGAATAAATCTCAAACTTCTCACCAAATAAATAGTGTCGCCATGTCTTCAACGCAAACACAATGACAGCCAATTCAAGATCATGAATCGGATAACGAGTCTCATGTGGCTTCAACTGTCTCGTAGCATAAGCAATAACATGGACTCGCTGCATCAAAACACAACCTAATCCTCTGTGAGAAGCATCACAATATACCACAAAATCACCAATACCTGACGGAATAGTCAACACCGGAGCACTGGTCAATCTCTTCTTTAATTCAAGGAAACTGGATTCACATGCCTCTGACCAAATAAAAGGTGCATTCTTTTGGGTCAGCTGAGTAATAGGTTTAGCAATACTGGAGAAATCTTTGATAAATCGACGGTAATATCCTGCTAAACCCATAAAGCTGCGTATCTCTGGTACAGATGTTGGTCTCGGCCAACTGATCACGACCTCGACTTTGCTGAGATCGACAGAAATCCCATCTCCAGATATGATGTTACCCAGAAATATAACCTGTCTCAGCCAAAACTCACATTTCGACAGCTTTACATACAATTTCTCAGTTCTCAAGGTTCTCAATACAGTTCTTAAATGCTCAGCATGATCAATCATATTCTTCGAGTAAATCAGAATATCATCAATAAATATAATTACGAAATCATCGAGATATTTCTGGAATATGCGGTTCATCAAACCCATAAATACAACTGGCGCATTGTTAAACCAAATGACATGACTATAAACTCATAATAGCCATACCTGGTTCTGAAAGCTGTCTTCGCGATATCAGAATCTGTGGGGACCCGGACGCTAATCATGTTCTTAATCATCATTGGGACAATTTAATCAATTCTAATAAACAGGGTCTAAATTTTTTTTTTTTAAATACAAAGCGGAAACGTAATGTAAATCAATCCGAAATACATATTAAACATAACCTACAAATCTTGTATTGTCTATAATAATTCAACTAGGTTCAACGACATATCAGTGATGAATCCTAACTTACTTCTGAGCCCGGATCTCAACGCTAACTAGTCCTGTCTCGTTCTCTTCATGACCCTGATTCTGTCCCACCTGTTTTCATGCACACATACAAACAAGACAACAGCCGGATAACTCCGGTGAGAATTAAATTCCCAGTATAAACCAAGTATACATGCATTCATATAAACAATATAAAAGCATGCATGAGATATACATACATGTATCTCAATCAAGACATGAATCAATACTCTAAACAAGTACCAAAATCAGGAATATAATTCAATATCAAATAAGGAATCACACTCTGTGACTCTCAGACTCAAATTCGACTCATTTCTAATCTAGGGATCCCGATCTGAATAAGAACGCAACAATCTCTCTCCTACTCTCCTGATCGTGGTGGCGGTACGTTCTTATTTACGGACATTGGTCCTCTCTATATCGATTATCTACAATAGAAGTCGCTCTTCTTCTAAGCACATCGATATGACCAAACGTTCGGTGTCTTGGCTGTTCTGCCAAAGACTAGGTATATCTACCTGAACTCTAACTCTGACAATGTGCAATGGGCAATTAACAACTCTGTCCTAATCTGGCCCTTCTGTCAGTGACTCTCACTCAATAGCTATCTACTACTCTATGCTTGTCTATAAATCAATAAACAAAGCATATTCATTCAAACGATATAAATGTATGAAAAGCGATAACATACAAGTATGTGATTTAGGGAAACTCAAGTCCAATCTGACTTAAGTCGATCTCCCGATTCACATTGATTTATACCTTTGCCATCTCGGTCTGACGAAGACGAAGTCTTGCACTCCAATCTGTTCATACCCAATCTGGCAATGACAATATCAATGTACAACTCAATTTAAGGCCTGTTCTGATCAATACTCAAATCAAACACGATCTGATCTATGTCAATCGACATACGGTACAACAATATAATCTTAATCAATACTGAATCTGATCAATAACAATCTACTGATGTTTCGACGACATAATAATACAATCTCAATAACCCCGTCAATCTCAACATCACAGATATAATACCAGAACTCATAATCTCAAAGATAATACAAATCTGATATCGAATCTCAATCAAATCAACTCCGAAAATCATAACAATTACATAAACAATCTGTTCTTCGATCTGACTTCGATTATATACTGATCAGTATGTCTAGAACACATAACATCAGTCAAATCACAATTTCCCCAATATCATAAATTCAAACGATATCAGAATTCGATACAACTTATGTCCTGTTGTAGCTGTCGTCAATAGGGGCACGGTACTGAAGTCGGATTTACAATCGGACGGGCGGATCTTGAACAAATCAAATTCTAAAGTAGGAAAAGGCGTAAGGTTTTGGAGCTTTCTCGTTTCTTTCCTCCTTCTAATTCTGAAGAATGAAGGCTTGTGATATATATATATATATACTCACGTTGCATGCTGAAGACAAGTGGTTCATTCCCATGCTGCATGCCGTGCGCATATGCGCGCGCAAGGTCCGCGCATATGCGCCTGGCTCTCTGCCCGGCAGTTCTGAATTTATCCACTCGCGCATATGCGCGTACTCTCTCGGCGCACATGCGTCAGAATCTCTGGCCTCACTTTTTAATCACCCACATGCCAACTCACATAATTTAAAATCCAATCGCGAAGTGGTCCGTCTATAATCATATCAATCAATCAATTAATCATCTCATATTAACATGATAAAAATCTCGGGCATTACAGAATCTCTGTAGTGCATCACGACCCCTTCTTGCTTACTCCCATGCATCACGACCCCTTCTTGCTTACTCCCATGCATCACGACCTGATACGAAATCCTCGTACGGATAAATAGAAAACACGATTAAAATCGAATCGCGCCCTCTATTCAATAACGAACAAGGATCAATGTGTTGTCCCGATCTTTTGAATCTAGTTTGTGTGTAATTTTCACCTCTAAACTATGAAAGTTTAGCAACAAATAACCACGGAAATTAAACAACCGAAATTATAACGAACCTTCAAAGAACAAGCCCTTGACAATCCACACAAGAACGATCGACAAACGCCACAAAGTTAAAATTTTGATAAGTTTGATTTTGATTACAAAGCAAAGCTTTGAAAAAGTTTGAGAGAAAAACTCAAAAATATTGTATAAACTCAATAATATCTCAATTGTGTGTTAATTTTCGTCCAAACATGTTTTAATAAACAAAAGATATCTCAAATCTAGTCTCCAAAAAAATTCAACTCTAGAAAGGAAACAAATCCGCGCAGAAAACACAGGACACGGACCCCGTGTTGACCTCCGTGTACGGGTCCGTGTTCGCTCGGGAGAATCAACTTCAGCTGGAAACAAGGAGCACGGACCCCGTGCCCACCACCGTGTACGGGTTTGTTTACGCACTATATGAAGACACGGACCCCGTGTACTCATCCGTGCTCGGGTCCGTGTCGGCACGCAAATTCTTCATCCTCGGCTGTACAGGGCACGGACCCCGTGTGCAGGTCCGTGTAGACATCCGTGTAGTCTCGGCCGTGTTCAACAATGCTTGAATAATATTCCTTTGGTCTCCAAACGTGCTCCCATGCATCATGACCCCTTCATGCTTGCTCATGACTCCCTGTAGTGCCTCCTTGAACTTCTTTAGTCGTCTCCTCGTTACTGGTCCTGTCGGCAACTGCAAAGGATCCCATGCTTTCCTTGGAGCTTGACCACCCGTTATCGCATCATCCTCCCCTTCTTGAAAAGGATTTGTCCTCAAATCTTGCTCATCACCTACATCAAACAACGACAAATCACTAACATTGAAAGTGGAACTCACATTGTACTCACCTGGTAGGTCGAGTTTGTAGGCGTTGTCATTGATCCTCTCAAGAACTTGGAATGGTCCATTGCCCCTGGGTAATAGCTTCGAACGTCGCTTCTCAGGAAACATTTCTTTCCTCAAGTGTAGCCACACCCAATCTCCTTTCTCAAATATCACCTTCTTCTTCCCTTTATTGGCTTGCTTGGCATATTGCTCATTTCTCTTCTCAATGTTGGCCTTGGCCTTTTCATGCAAACCCCTAACAAATTCAGCCTTCTTTTTGCCATCCATGTTTAACCTTTCACTCACAGGCAAAGACATCAAATCCAACGGAGTCAAAGGATTAAAACCATACACAATTTCAAAGGGCGAATAATTTGTAGTAGAATGCACGCTACGATTATAAGCAAACTCAACAAATGGCAAACAATTTTCCCAATTCTTCAAGTTCTTTTTAAGAATAGCACGCAAAAGTGTTCCTAATGTCCTATTGACAACTTCAGTTTGTCCATCCGTTTGAGGATGACAAGTAGTAGAAAACAACAATTTAGTGCCAAGTTTAGCCCACAATGTTTTCCAAAAGTAACTCAAGAATTTAACATCACGATCAGACACAATAGTCCTGGGCATTCCATGTAACCTAACGACTTCTTTAAAGAACAAATCCGCAATGTTTGAAGCATCATCAGTTTTATGACAAGCTATAAAATGTGCCATTTTAGAGAATCTATCAACAACAACAAATATTGAATCCCTCCCCTTCTTAGTCCTAGGCAACCCCAAAATAAAGTCCATAGAAATGTCAATCCAAGGCTCACTAGGAACAGGAAGTGGTGTATACAATCCATGTGGTTGTGTCTTAGACTTAGCTTGCTTACAATTTATGCACTTTGAAAGGTGATCGGTTACGGTGACCGGAAGCGCAACGGAAGTCAAAAATTTTTATTTTACATGCTAAATTTTTGGCCACCATGTTCCTTGTGCAACAAATACATTTAAACACCATACAAGACATACATAGGGTGTTTGAGAGATTATACCTATCAACCTCTTGAGGTTGATGAATGGCACCAACCAAGTTGTAACCAACTTGGCTCTTGAGTGGATGAAGATCTACAAGCTTCCTCCTCCTTCAAAAATTAGGCCCACCACTTGCTAGGTAAATCTCTTCTTGTTTTGTACTAGAAAAACAAGAAGATTTTTCAATGAGAAGAATATTTCTTCCTCAACACTTGAAGAAGAAAAATGAGAGAAAAACTTGGAGAGAAGTGTGTAGAATTTTCGGCCAAGGTCTGTCTAATGGGGGGAAGGGAGACTTGTCTTGGACATGCAAAAAGTTGAAAGCAAAAGTTGCATGCCATGCCTTGAAAACACAAAAAGTAGTCTCCCAACCTTTCACCTCCCATGCATGTATATTATATGGTTTTTAATCAAATTAAAAACCATGGACTAAATTTAATTATCTCAAACATATTTGAGACTAATTAAACATTACTTGAATTTACCCAAGTCCCACTAGTTAAATAATTATTTCCAATTGAGCTCTACAAGACTCAATATGATTTAATTAATCCAACACT